>NC_062523.1:6276409-6338909 GCF_022655615.1 Tachysurus fulvidraco
ATGTTTAAGAGAGACACAAAGGGATACTGTATGTTTAAGAGAGACACAAAGGGATAGTGTATATTTTTAAGAGACCCAAATTGATACTGTATAAGAATGGCAGAAATAGATACTGTATTAGATTCAAAGAGACCTAAAGGGATACTGTATATGATTAAGAGAGACACAAAGGGATACTGTATATGATTAAGAGAGACACAAAGAGATACTGTATATGTTTAAGAGAGACACAAAGGGATACTGTAAAAGAATGGCAGAAATAGATACTATATTAGATTCAAAGAGACCTAAAGGGATACTGTATATGTTTAAGAGAGACACAAAGGGATACTGTATATGTTTAAGAGAGACACAAAGGGATACTGTATATGTTTAAGAGAGACACAAAGGGATACTGTATATGATTGAGAGACACAAAGGGATACTGTATATGTTTAAGAGAAACCCAAAGGGATACTGTATATGTTTAAGAGAGACACAAAGGGATACTGTATATGATTGAGAGACACAAAGGGATACTGTATATGTTTAAGAGAAACCCAAAGGGATACTGTATATGTTTAAGAGAGACACAAACGGATACTGTATATGTTTAAGAGAGACACAAAGGGATACTGTATATGATTGAGAGACACAAAGGGATACTGTATATGTTTAAGAGAGACACAAACGGATACTGTATATGTTTAAGAGAGACACAAAGGGATACTGTATATGTTTGAGAGACACAAAGGGATACTGTATATGTTTAAGAGAGACACAAAGGGATACTGTATATGTTTAAGAGAGACACAAAGGGATACTGTATATGATTGAGAGACACAAAGGGATACTGTATATGTTTAAGAGAGACACAAAAAGATACTGTATATGTTTAAGAGAAACCCAAAGGGATACTGTATATGTTTAAGAGAGACACAAAGGGATACTGTATATGTTTAAGAGAGACACAAAGGGATACTCTATATGATTGAGAGACACAGAGATACTGTATATGTTTAAGAGAAACCCAAAGGGATACTGTTAATGATTGAGACCCAAATTGATACTGTATAAGAGTGTCAGTAATAGTTACTGTATTAGACTGAGATACCTACAGAGATTCTGCATCAGATTGAGAGAGACCCAAATAGAAACTGTATATGATTGAGAGACCCAAATGTATGCTATATAAGAGTGTCAAGTAAATGCTTTATTAGATTAAGAGAGACCTAAAGATATTAAGAGGGACACATAGATACTGTTTTAGATTATAAGGACATAAAGGGATGCTGCTTAAGATTGACTGATCTATCTGAGACAAGGAGATGTTTACAGGAGATACACAAGGAATTGAGATGGATATTGCTATTACAGAAAAATGTTATTGCTGACAGCAACCAGATAGGCCTATAAAGGGAGACAGTTTGAGAGTGAGAGAGCCATAAGGAGATACTATGGAAGCAAGAGACATAAAGAGAAAATTACAGAGGGTGTGAGTGTGTGAGTGTGTGAGTGTGTGAGTGTGTGTGAGTGAGTGAGTGAGTGAGTGAGTGAGTGAGTGAGTGTGTGTAGGAGTGAGGGAGTGAGGGAGTGAGGGAGAGTGGTGTACAGTATAAAGTGTGTGTTCAGAGGGATTTAGTTGAGTCTGCCTTTCACATTCAGGATTCGGTTACTGAGACTCCAAAGGTGACCGCCAGAATCTCTCTCTCTCTCTATAGAGAGAGAGAGAGAGAGAGAGATAGAGAGAGGGAGGGAGAGAGCGAGAGAGAGCAAGAAAGAGAGGGAGATAGAGAGAGGGAGGGAGAGAGTGAGAGGGAGAGAGAGAGGGAGAAATAGAGTGAGAGAGAGAGAGAGAGAGAGAGAGAGAGAGAGGGAGCGAGGGAGAGAGAGAGAGAGAGAGAGAGAGAGAGAGAGAGAGAGAGAGAGAGAGGAGATGAGAGATAGAGAGAGGGAGGGAGGGAGAGAGAGAGAGAGGGAGATCGGGAGGGAGGAGAGAGGGAGGGATGGAGAGAGAGAGAGGGGGAGAGAGGGATAGGAGGAGGGGAAGGAGAGAGAGGGGGAGAGATAGGGAGGGATGAGAGGGTACATTCTATGATAGAGAGATAGCTATCTCTCTCTCTCTCTCTCTCTTTCTCTCTCTCTCTCTTTCTCTCTCTCTCTTTCTTTCTCTCTTTCTTTCTCTCTCCCTCTCTGTCTCTCTCTCTCTCTCTTTCTTTCTCTCTCTTTTTCTCTTCATCACTGGATTTTCAAGTTTCCTCCCAGAAGGGTATTCAGCAGGGTCTTTGAACCCTGGGGAAAGGGTCCTAATAATTGGCCTTCAGGTTGAATTAAAGGCAGACATGTGTCTGGAGGTGCTCCAGCCCCTCTCAATGACCCCCCAAAGAGCCAGCTAGAGCCAGCCTGGGGGATTATGGGTACAATCTGTGTGTTTGTTTTGGCATTGCAAAGCAAAATGTAAGCTTCAGCAATGAGCCAAGAGCCACAGGATAAAAAGTGAAACTCTTTAAACATGGCCATCATGCAGCAGCTGTATGAGAAGAGGTGACCATCAGACTGCAACAGGCCAACAGCATGCTCTGTAAACACATCTGTGCTGACATTCAAGCTGTTATTTCCCTTTGTAAATAAACAAATGAAGCCTCAATGAAATACTTCTCACATGCATAATGGTGTGCAGAGTAAATAAATAGTCTAGTGTGTCAAGAGTGTGCTGTTCCTGAGAGCTTAATGAGGTAGATAAATATGAAATAAGCTTGACCACAGTGCCACGGAGCAGAGAGCTCGAACCGAGTGGAAGCAGATTACAGACACACATCAGCCTGAAATACCGACAATGTTGTGAACCAAAAAAATAGAAAGTTACCACAGAAGGTCATTAACTAGCAATTAATGATCACCTTTGTCGATCTAACTTGATGTCAAACTTACCACAGGAGTTCTTTGATCGCTTTCTGATATATTTCCGTAATGTGGTTTTGTGACAACGTCCACAGTTAAAAGCTAAGTACAAAGCTAATTTACATCGAATTAAATAGCTAGCTAAAGTTACCACAGGATATCACTGAAGAACTAGCTAAAGTTGCCACAGTAAGTTATTGATAGCTAGCTAAATTTTCCACATGAGGTCATTGATGAACTAGCTAGTTACGACAGAATGTCAGTAATCGCTAACTAAAGTTTCCACAGGAGTTCACTTATAGCTAATCCGAATTAACACAGGAGGTCATTAGTAGCTAAATAAAGCTACCAAAGTCATTCATAGCTAGATGAAGTTACTACAGAAGTTCATGGGTAGCTTTATCTCATTTATACAGCTGCATTCGTGAGGGTTAAGGACCATGCTCAAGAGCGTAATAACGGCAGTTTGGCAGTGCTGGGATTTGAACTCACCACCTTCCAGTCAGTAGTCCAACCTCGTAACCACTGAGCCACTGCTGCTCCATGTAGGTGTTTGTGTTCTTAACAATTTTTCACTGTTCAGCAGAAGTGATCTAGTCCCATGGAATAATCTACATTCCCCCAGTCAGCTCAGATCACTGTTACTGAACACATCCAGACCTGAATGCTTTTCTGCACAGACATAAGCTTTTTGTGAGTTTCCTCTCCAGCAGTAAAGGTTAATAAGTCTTAGCATGGCCATTAAAATGTTCACTGGAACAAAGTGGGCCGTAAGAGTGTATATTAAAGTCCAAGTGAGAACATTTGAAGTTATGGCATCCCTAACCCACTGTAAACTCTGGCTTATACAACGCAGTCTCACACATTTACCTCTGCTGCTGCACACTGAGGGCTTTCTGCCTTCTGAGAGGTCAGACCAGTTTTGCAGCTGGGATCCTGGCCAAAAATACGCCACTTACGCACTTACTCGCTCACTCTCTCACTCACACCCAGCATCTATTCTGTTATATAATGCTGGCAGGGAGTCAGACGTAATTGCTTCATAAACGTGGTTTGGATCTCAGCTTCCGCAGCTGGGGTTCAGGAACACCTGAGGGGTTTCTTCTAAATCAATCGTCCATACATACACCCTGAGACAGCTCGACATTTTTATTAGCAAGAGGTTTCAATTTGTTGCCTGTTGCAGTCTAACGTAATTGGCATCTTTTTCAAAAATAGACTCACGGCAATAACGCACAATAATCCAACTGCTTTACAATCATGAGGTTATTGTGTGTTGTGAAACTTCTGGGGCTTTTGACTCCACACTTGTCAAGCTGACCTCCTGGAAATACAGGGTGTGTAGTGTTTGATTGGATCTAGTCTGCAAAACGTATCGTGATTTATTCGGTACAGATACAGTGTTTACAATATCATAGAGAAAACTAGCATAGCATACTAGCATACTGGCCTGTACAGCTAGCATACTGGCGTGTTGTGTATCTTGTACACGGTAGTAAACGACTCGACCTTCGACTCAAATTGTGTTGTTTGTTTCAAGAAGCATTTGGTTTGTTTTTCCCACGGCTCTTGGAACTGGCGATCAGATGGTGAGAAGTGCTCACGACAGACGCTGATGCTGAGCAGTGAGAGTGATGCATGCTAGAAAACTGCTGAAATGAGGCGAGCACAGATCGGGTGATCATCCTGCTATATAAACCGAACCCACTCCAAGTGCGTCCAATCTCAAAGGTTTCTTAAACTCTTATTTTATCACTCTCTGATTCAAAATAGGTAACTTGTGACATAAAATAATATTCAAACGATGGCTCTCTTTCCATTAGAGGCTTCTCTAGTGCTGGAGTTATAGAGCGTAAGTATTCAGTGGCTGCCGGGAGATTTACACGTAACAGCGTGAGATCTGTAGCAGCATCTGGGTTTGGTCTCTAGCCAACCGTGCCTGTGAGTCTTACCAAAGAAGGTGTGACTCCTTGCTTCAGGGTCCCCGGTTTGTTCCTAAGCAGAGTTTTGCATGTTAATGCTTTGCATTAAAATTTTGCTGTTTTAAATGTGCAAGAATGGAACAAAATGATGTAGAACTAAGATGCATTCAAAAAGAATTAAACATATCAAAACATGACTAAGCAATAAAAGTGACATGTTTTCTAAGGAAACTTAGAACTCCTTAGGTTGTTCAAATGGTCTAGCCCAGGGGTCGGCAACCTTAAACACTCAAAGAGCCATTTGGACCCGTTTCCCACAGAAAAAAAAACACAGGGAGCAACAAAACCCTTTTGACATCTAAAATGAAGATAACGCTGCATATATATATATGCGTTTTTTACCTTTATGGAAAGTATAGATTAAACTGTAGTGTGTTCGTTTATGAAATCATTGAACTGCTACCGGGTAAACGAAATTTTATTTCTGCTAACAAACAAAAATATTTTGAACAGTTTGAACTAACCTTAACAAAAAAAAGACGCTGGGTTGAAGGTCACTTTCTATTAAAATGTTCAATGTCTAATCGAGTCCTCTTCGTATTCATGACATAAAAATTTTAACAAACCAAAAATGCGTCTGCTTCTGTGTGTCGGATTTCGCAAGTCTGCAGTTATGACGCATATTCTGAGCGACAAAAAATTAAACACGGTTTATTTTAATGTTACAACAGCATCATAATCTTAGAATTTCATTTTTTAAAAAACTAAGTAAAATAAACTACATTTAAATTAAATTTTTATTTTCCAAATCTACAGGGAGCCGCAGCAGAGGGATGAAAGTGCCACTTGCGGCTCAGGAGCCGCGGGTTGCCGACCCCTGATCTAGGAGAATGGATAAAAAAGAAAAAGAAATCAAATGAATCACCTTAAAGTTCATTGCCAGCCATAAAATAGAACCATTTTTCTGTAACATAAACATAAATATGGTCTATGTTTGTAGATCAGTTTAAGAATTTATAATCTTTCATCAGTATTTCTGTTTTTCCGTAGAACCCTAGTTGCAATGTATATTTATAAAAAATCGTATCTTATATCTTCAAAGTAAATGTTGATATCAAGCCCATTTCTGCTCTCAGAGACACCCCAAAATTTCTGTTCATAAGCATTTAAAATGACTGAAAAATCATCAACTGCTAAACTTTCAGTGTAAGGTTATCAACCGAGGGGAAAAACACGTCTCACACTGAACGGCAATGAGTTCTGACTCATTGTATATCAGACTTACAGCCATGAAATCATTCATTTTTCATACCGACTGAAAAGAGTTAAGTTGATTTTCTTTCTGCTGGCAGAATGAATGAATGAATGAATGAATGAATGCAGCATACTGGTAATAAAGGTTAACTATGTCAGAAATGTTCTTCCTAGAATACAATAATAATAGAGATAATTACTGTTAGTTCATTTGCTACCGTTTTGGACAACATAAAAGCTACTTAGCAGGTTTGCACTGTGTCTGGGCGAGAGTGTATAACTATAGCACAAGAGCTTCACTCTATACAGATGCTTAAAGCACTCTTTATGCTTATGACCATGGACTTTAGGCATAAACTGGACATCAAAGACAAAACTTATAGGGAAATATAGCATGTGACTTATTTTTCCACAGTGTTGTACATACAAGATGTGAATGATCTCGTCTCAGAAAGAAAGAGACGTACCTTTAACCGTTTAACTCACTGGGTGTTTGTGAACAAACCGACTCATAGACATTTGTTGTGGGATCTTCATCAAACACACTCCAGCATTGACACTTCAATCATCAGCACTCTCCATCAAACACCAACACTTCCAGTAAACTCCAACATTTCATTTAAACACTAACATTTCTATTAAACACCATCAAACACTCCCCAGCATTCTCCCTAAGGTTGTGGGTTCGAGACTCGGGCCGGCAATACCATGACTGAGGTGCAATAAATTTCATTGAACACCTTCAAACACTCTCCGTCCAACATTACATCATTACATACATTCCCATCAAACACTATTTTTCCCTCAAACACCAACACTCCCATTAAACACCAGCTTTCCCTCAAACACCAACATTTCCATTAAACACCAACATTTCCCTCAAACACCAGCTTTCCCTCAAACACCAACATTTCCATTAAACACCAGCTTACCCTCAAACACCAAAATTTCCCTCAAACACCAGCTTTCCCTCAAACACCAACATTTCCCTCAAACACCAGCTTTCCCTCAAACATCAACATTTCCATTAAACACCAGCTTTCCCTCAAACACCAACATATACCTCAAACACCAGCTTTCCCTCAAACACCAACATTTCCATTAAACACCAACATTTCCCTCAAACACCAACATTTCCCTCAAACACCAGCTTTCCCTCAAACACCAACATTTCCCTCAAACACCAGCTTTCACTCAAACACCAACATTTCCCTCAAACACCAACATTTCCCTCAAACACCAGCTTTCCCTCAAACATCAACATTTCCATTAAACACCAGCTTACCCTCAAACACCAACATTTCCCTCAAACACCAGCTTTCCCTCAAACACCAACATTTCCCTCAAACACCAGCTTTCCCTCAAACACCAACATTTCCCTCAAACACCAGCTTTCCCTCAAACATCAACATTTCCATTAAACACCAGCTTTCCCTCAAACACCAACATTTCCCTCAAACACCAGCTTACCCTCCAACACCGACATTTCCATTACTCCATTACTTATAGCGAAATATAGCAGGCGACTTGACTTGTACGTACAAGATGTGAATCTCATTTCAGATAGAGAGAGACGCACCTTTAACTATTTGGCTCACTGGGTGTTTGTGAACAACCGACTCATAGAAATAGGATGTTCTTTATCGCTCAGGAACAGGAGTCGCCACTCTGTGTTTTAGGAACGTTTCAGTTATGGTTTCCATGAATATGGCTCCTTTGCTGTTTTTCTTTCTTGAGAGTTTGACATTTGTTCTAAAGCTCCATGTGTGTGTGTGTGTGTGTGTGTGTGTGTGTGTGTGTGTGTGTGTGTGTGTGTGTGTGTGTGTGTGAGACAGAACCGGATGAGGCAGCATGGCACTTTTCTTCCAGACTTACTGACACACTATCGAAGCCTTGTCAGCCTGTCAGATAAACAAGCCGTTAAAAAGATTTCTCTTCTCTCTCGTTGTTTGTCTTCACTGAAGGACACAGATAGCCCCATTACAACAGCAGCTCAGCTCACTCTGATGCGAGTTTTTGTTGGCTGAAAGTCACGCTCGGTTTGGCATTACGAGATCTATAGCCGGCCTGCGAGCCTTCCTCTCTTCTGGTTTATTTTCATGGCTGGCTTTACGCAGTATCCAGGAAGGATTCTGATTCTGGTGTGTAAGCTGTGTGAGGAGACAGACAGCCCAAGTGCTTGTGAATCATTCTCCTGGCTCAGGGGATTAATGATAATGAACACATCTTGTCAATCGATCACTGGTGCTTTCCTCTGCACGTAATCCAATTATTTGTAGGCTACAGTCCCCCCACCCCCCCCACCCCGCAGTCGTGACTTTTGTTCTGGGTCTAATAACTATTTGTATTTAATAGCCAGTGAGATGCTTTTAATAAGTGAATCCATTCCAGTCAGTGAGCTGAGCGCTATTAAATTGGTTTATATTTTTTGTATGGACTGAACATCGCAAAATTTTACAGTATATAATGGTTTGAGTCTGATTTCCTAACTTTTTTCTTCACCGCAGCACTTTGTTAGTATCGGTAGCGTAATAACCTGCAATCATGCCACTTTATTTCATAAGGCTGTTAGTTAATAAACACACATTTTTTAAACCCTGAAGTGATTCAGAGCACCAGCGTCATCCGTCAGACAAATATCATCCATCAAACACCAACATCCTTCACCATACATCATTTATAACACCAGGCACATCAAAAACCACCAAGCACCATTAATCACCAGCACACACACATCCAAACTTCAACACCACTCATTCTACTTCAAATACCAAATATTCCACAAATCAAACAAAATCACCAAAGATAAATAGCTAGCAACATTGGTAATAAGTCTTGGTGTTTGATTATATGGGATTCCAGCAGGCAAACTAAAATACACTTAAGTATTCTTTACACCAGACTCACTCCAGCATTTCTCTTTCAATCATCAGTATTGTCCATCAAACACCAGCATTTCCATTAAACACCATTAAACTCACTCCAGCATTTCTTTTTCAATCATCAGTATTGTCCATCAAACACCAGCATTTCCATTAAACACCATTAAACACACTCCAGCATTTCTCTTTCAATCATCAGTATTGTCCATCAAACACCAGCATTTCCATTAAACACCATTAAACACACTCCAGCATTTCTCCTTCAATCATCAGTATTGTCCATCAAACACTAGCATTTCCATTAAACACCATTAAACACACTCCAGCATTTCTCTTTCAATCATCAGTATTGTCCATCAAACACCAGCATTTCCATTAAACACCATTAAACACACTCCAGCATTTCTCCTTCAATCATCAGTATTGTCCATCAAACACTAGCATTTCCATTAAACACCATTAAACACACTCCGGGATTTTCTCTTCAATCATCAGTACTGTTGATCAAACACCAGCATTTCCATTAAACACCATTAAACACACTCCAGCATTTCTTCTTCAATCATCAGTATTGTCCATCAAACACCAGCATTTCCATTAAACATAATTAAACACACTCCAGCATTTTCTCTTCAATCATCAGTATTGTCCATCAAACACCAGCATTTCCATTAAACACCATTAAACACACTCCAGCATTTCTCCTTCAATCAGTATTGTCCATCAAACACCAGCATTTCCATTAAACACCATTAAACACACTCCAGCATTTTCTCTTTCAATCATCAGTATTGTCCATCAAACACCAGCATTTCCATTAAACACCATTAAATACAGTCCAGTATTTTCTCTTCAATCATAAGTAATCTCCATTAAACACCAGTGTTTCCATTAAACACCATCATTTCCATCAACACTCCCATGAAGCACCATTAAACACACTCCAGCATTTTCTCTTCAATCATCAGTATTGTCCATCAAACACCAGCATTTCCATTAAACACCATTAAACACACTCCAGCATTTCTCCTTCAATCATCAGTATTGTCCATCAAACAATAGCATTTCCATTAAACACCATCAAACACACTCCAGCATTTCCTCTTCAATCATAAGTACTCTCCATCAAATGCCAGTATGTCCATTAAACACCATCATTTCCAGCAACCACTAACACTTCCATTAAACACCATTAAATGCAGTCCAGTATTTTCTCTTCAATCATAAGTAATCTCCATTAAACACCAGTGTTTCCATTAAACACCATCATTTCCATCAACACTCCCATGAAACACCATTAAACACACGGTATTTTTCGGTATTTTCTCTTCAGACATCATTTCTCTTTATCAAACACCAACATTTCCATCAAACACCAACATTTCCATTAAATGCCAACATTTCCACCAAACACCAACAATTGCATAAAACACCTTTAAACATAGTCCAGTATTTTCTTTTCAATCATACGTACTCTCCATCAAACACCAGTATGTCCATTAAACACCATCATTTCCAGCAAACACTAACACTTCCATTAAACACCATTAAAAGCAGTCCAGTATTTTCTCTTCAATCATCAGTACTGTCCACCAAACACCAACATTTCCATTAAACACCATCAAACATACTCCAGCATTTCCTTTTCAATCGTAAGTACTCTCCATAAAACACCAGTATGTCCATTAAACACCATTAAATGCAGTCCAGTATTTTCTCTTCAATCATAAGTACTCTCCATTAACCACCAGTGTTTCCATTAAACATCATCAACATTTTGATCAACACTCCCATGAAACACTATTAAGCACACTCCGGTATTTTCTCTTCAAACATCATTTTTCTTTATCAAACATGAACTTTCCACCAAACACCAGCATTTCCATAAAACACCATCAAACACACTCCAGCATTTCCTCTTCAATCATATGTACTCTCCATCAAACACCAGTATGTCCATTAAACACCATTAAATGCAGTCCAGTATTTTCTCTTCAGTCATAAGTAATCTCCATTAAACACCAGTATTTCCATTAAACACCATCATTTCGATCAACACTCCCATGAAACACTATTGAACACACTCCGGTATTTTCTCTTCAAACATCAGTTTTCTTTATCAAACACCATCAAACACACTCCAGCCTTTCCTCTTCACTCATAAATACTCTTCACCAAACACCAACACTTCCACCAAACACCAACATTTCCACCAAACACCAACACTTCCATAAAACACTAGTATTTTCTTTTCAGTCATCAGTACTCTCCATCAAACACCAGTATTTCTATAAAACAATATAATCTCCCCCAAACACTAGCACTTTCACAAAACACCATCAAACACTCTCCAGCATTTCCATGTACCATTCGACCTGATCAGAATGCGCTGTGATCGTTTTCTTCTCTGCTGTTTGGCTTCTGCTTAGAACCTTTGACAGCATAAACACTCCGTGTCAGTATTTGTGTGTGCAGTCTGGTGTCATGTTCCTGAGATATCGTCTGTTATCACATACTCTGAGAGCGATGCTGTAGATAACCGCATGCTTACAGCAGGATCCTAGGTGCTGACTCGGCTCAATCCTGATCCAGCAAAACACCACTCAGGGTGCATTTTTACCTCCGATGACTCGCCTCGTTTCTGGGAAGCGATCCATTAGCTGTAATTCCCAGAGCCTGAAAAAAGCTTCAATCCGGTCTTTTTTTTTTTCTTCTTTGTTTTGATCTCCTTTCTCTTTCCTTCTGTCTCTTTTTCACTCAGTTATTTTGTTGCGTGTATTCGTTGTCATTGCGAGTGGCAGATTTAAACCCACTGCTGCTAGACCAGTGACAGGGGAATGGAGGGGTGGTTCATGTAATTAAATCCAGGATCCGAATAAAGAATCGGTGAATCATTATCTGTCAACGTCGGTTATGTATTTTGTTGATACTTTAATAAATTACAGTACATCATGGGACACAATTTTTGAATCTACCTCAATTGCAGTGAACTTTATTTTTTTAATAGAAATGCAAAAGTTCTAAGTTCATTTTTAATAGAAATGCAAAACACACACAGACACACATGCACACACTTTTTACACACATTATATAAAGCATTTATGAAGTAATTGTCAGGTTTGTGATTGCATCATGATTTGGCTGAAATTCATCTGGCCTGAAGTTCAATCTGATGTGTATAAACGGATAAATACATGTTTTGGGGTTTTTTTGGCTAGGTGACCTTTACTTTTTGGAGGTTTTACTATATGGCTCGGAATGGAGTTGTTGGGAAATTGTGACATTTATTGGTGGAAGGAAAAACGTAGTATTCTTGTACTCATGAATAACTTTTACCGAGAGAATCGCTGTTGAACTCCGCTCAGACTTCATATTCATCATACATCATATTAGGTTCAAATTACGATCTCAGCATTTGGTGCCAGCGAGAAGTTTAGAAACCTCTAAACGTTTCTTCTGAGATTTTCTGGAGAAAGAGCTTCCACTGTTCAGCCGTCTAGTTCCGCTGAAGATTTTCTCACTACGGGGGGGCACGGTGGCTTAGTGATTGGCACTTTTGTCTCACACCTCCAGGGTTGAGGGTTCGATTCCCGCCTCCGCCTTGTGTGTGTGGAGTTTGCATGTTCTCCTCGTGCCTCGGGGGTTTCCTCCGGGTACTCCGGTTTCCTCCCGCGGGCCAAAGACGTGCATGGTAGGTTGATTGGCATCTCTGGAAAATTGTCCATAATGTGTGAGTGAATGAGAGTGTGTGTGCCCTGTGATGGGTTGGAACTCCGCCCAGGGTGTATCCTGCCTTGATGCCCGATGACACCTGAGATAGGCACAGGCTCCCACAGGGGTTTTCAGTCGAGGAATGTGGATGCTTTCTGAAATGCTTAAACTAGCTCACCTGGATAGCTCAAATTGTTTATTCAGATGTTTAATTTGAGCATTTATACACATTTGTAGAAAGTAAATTATTTATACTCTCTGGTGTGGATGAGGATAGGTTCCATCTCAAGGTTTCTTCTTCTTATCGTCTCAGGGAGTTTTTGCTTGCCACCGTTGCCTCTGGTTTACTTATTACTGATAAACCTGCATTCCAAATGTGATCTTTGTCATTTTTATGGTGCATTTTTATATCCCTGTAAAGCTGCTTTGCGACAACGTCCATTGATAAAAGCGCTTATAGAAGTAAAACGGATCTGAATCGAATATATATTGAAGCTCCAGACGTGTAGCTTCATTGATTGGCTGATTGGAGAATTGCATGAATGGGCAGGAGTACAGGTGTTCCTAATATAATGGCCAATATGAAAGTGACGTGACATACGGCTAAGTACGGTGACCCATACTCAGAATTTGTTCTCTGCTTTTAACCCATCCAAAGTGCACATACACAGCATGGCCGGCCCGAGCCTCGAACTCACAACCTTAGGGTTAGGAGTCAGACTCTCTAACCATTAGGCCACGACTTCCCCCGTCGTGTTAGACTATGTTTTTGCGCCATTTTTTTCTTCTTCTTTTGTTTTGGTAGGCATGTTTGATGTTTAGATGTCTGCTTGATTTAGAATCATCTACAAGTAATTCTACATTTACATTCTATATTAGTTCTGAGGGTTGTTTGAGAAACGTCTTCATCAGTGAAGCAAACCAATAGTAATAGCGACATACTTTAGAACACTGCCTCTGTATTACTGGATTTAAGATGCGTGAATGAAAGTTGGAGTAAGAGCCGTTAGGACGATTGATAACGTGTCTCGCTACTCTGACTCGTCTCCGCTGAGAAGAGCCGCATATGCTGCTAATGTTCTCGGCCTGTTGTGGAGAAGCGTGCGGGTTTTTTCTGCAGTCTGAATACAGTACGATTCTGAACGAGATCTTAAATATAACTGTGGTTATTATAGGTTGTGTTGATGTGTAGTTACAGTTTAAACCCAGGCTCTGACCCGACCAGTGACTATTTTTTGGTTTTCAGTGGTTAAAATCAGGTCGAGTCAGATATTTTAGGAGGAAGTGCAATCATCCCAAAGCTGTTTTTCCTTTTTTCTGTCCGCATTTTTTTATGTCTCTTTGTATCAGTACATGCTCTTTCTCCAAATTCTGGTAGTTGGGTTTTATCCCCCCCCCCCGTCCTGTCTCATGTCTGTTCGTTCACGATCATTTAAGAAGGCGCCTGCTGTGCCCACCGTCAGACTGCATGCAGCGTGCAACCAGGAGAATGCCAGTGGTTCTGATTGAACACAGTCATCTTCTTCTCTCATCATATTCCTTGTGATATATTCGAGCAGTGCATTGAGTCGCTAAAGGTTGTGGATGCCACTGGCAAGAATTTTTGTACATATACTGTGTATACTGGGTCCAAAAGGTACATCTGAGTGCAGAACATAGACCTAGGCTTTGCCAAATTATGTCAAACTCTAAGTGAGGAAATGATGGCATTTATTGGTTGTGGATTTAAATGTTCAATTTAATTCAATTCAAGTTTATTTGTATAGCACTTTTTACAATAGACGTCGTCTCAAAGCAGCTTTACAGAACATAAACATAGAGCAGAAGGTAAACATAAGGAATAATAAAAGAAATAATGAATAATAAAAGAAAAAGAATTAACAGAATAAAAAATTCTAGATTATTAGATATATATATAGTTCACAATCTGTATGTATTTATCTCCCTATGAGCAAGTCTGAGGTGACTCAGGCAGCAGTGGCAAGGAAAAACTCCCTTAATTTGGAAAGGAAGAAACCTTGAGAGGAACCGGACTCAAGGGGGAACCCATCCTCATATGGGTGACACTGGGGGTGTGATTGTAATATACAGTCAGATAAATGTTGTATTGGTGTAAGGATCATGGACTTCAGATCTCCTTAGTATCACAGAGTCTAACTGGAGATGTCTCGGGATTCTTAGAGTCGGCCTCGGCTCAGTGGACGTCCAAAGGCTTCGTCCCACAGAGGACGTTGGGAGCTGGTATAATGTCTGGATGCCTCGGGATGGGTACAAAGAGAGAAGCAGTGGAAAGGGATTAACATATCTGCTGTTCATAAAAATGTGCATAAAAAAGGTCTGATGTACTGGTGCATGATACTATAGGATGTATTATGTGTACGCCTGACTAAAGAGATGAGTTTTTAATCTACATTTAAACTGGGAAAGTGTGTCTGAGCCCCGAACACTATCAGGAAGACTATTCCAAAGTTTGGGAGCTAAATAAGAAAACGCCCTAGCACCTTTAGTAGACTTAGATATTCTGGGAACTAGCAGAAGTCCTGAGTTTTGTGATCTCAGAGAGCGTGAAGGATTGTAACGTGTTAGAAGACTAGTTAGATACATGGGAGCTAAACCATTAAGAGCTTTGTACGTAAGTAGCAGCAGTTTGTAATCAATTCTAAACTTAACATGTAGCCAGTGTAGAGATGATAATTAGGGTTATATGGTCATACTTTCTTGTCCTAGTGAGAACTCTGGCAGCTGCATTTTGGACTAACTGTAACCTATTTATTAAAGATGCAGGACAACCACCTAGTAATGCATTACAATAGTCCAGTCTAGAGGTCATGAACGCATGAACTAGCTTCTCAGCATCAGATACAGACAGGATGTTTCTCAGCTTGGCAATATTTCTAAGGTGGAAGAAGGCTGTTTTGGTAGTATGGGCGATATGATTTTTAAAAGACAAGTTACTGTCTAGTATAACACCGAGGTCTTTCACTGTCGAGCTACTAGTAACATTACATCCCTCTTAATGGAAGTTGTGAGAGTTTCTGTGCACTGGTTTTTGGACCTATGAGTAGTATTTCTGTCTTATCGGAGTTTAACAACAGAAAATTGCAGTTCATCCAGTCTTTTATCTCTCTAAGGCATTGAGATAATGTGGACAATGTGGCTATTTCATCTGGTTTTGATGAGATATATAACTGTGTCGTCAGCATAACAATGGAAACTAATCCCATGTCTTCTAATAATGTTCCCTAATGGAAGCATGTATATCGAGAAAAGAAGAGGTCCTAGAACTGATCCTTGAGGGACCCCATAATTAACTGGTAATAAACTGGAGCATTCACCATTTAATTCTACAAAACGGTATCGGTCTGACAGGTAGGATCTTAACCAGCTTAAAGCCTGACCATGAATACCTGTGTAATTTTGTAAGCGATCTAGAAGAATGTTGTGGTCTATAGTGTCGAATGCAGCACTAAGGTCAAGTAGAACTAATAAGGACATACAGTCTTGGTCCGAAGCTAAGAACAAGTCGTTTGTAACTTTAACAAGTGCTGTTCCTGTGCTGTGGTGGGGCCTGAAACCTGACTGAAACTCTTCAAGGATGTTGCTCTCCTGTAAGAAGGAGCTCAGTTGAACAGACACAACCTTTTCAAGTATTTTAGACATAAACGGAAGGTGTGAGATAGGTCTGTAATTTGATAGTTCATTAGGGTCTAAGTTAGGTTTTTTGATGAGTGGCCTAATGACTGCCAACTTGAAAGACTTCGGGACGTAACCTAAAGATAACGAGGAGTTAATGATATTAAGAAGAGGCTCACCAGCTTTATGTAACACTTCTTTCAGTAGTTTAGTTGGGATGGGGTCCAGTGAACATGTTGATTTAGCTGTAGTAATGTTTATCTAACTCTTCCTGTCCTGTACTTATAAAGCTCTGTAAAGCCTTAGGTGAGATTGGGTCACTGGTTGCTCTCATATGTTGAGTGTCACCTATTTTATTCCTGATACTTTCGATTTTATCAGTGAAGAATCTCATAAAGTCCTCACTACTGAAATGTGATGGAATAGTGTGTTCAGATTTCTGATTTTTTGTTAAACTAGCCACTGTGCTAAATAAAAACCTGGGATTGTTCTGGTTATTTTCTATGTGTTTGCTCAGGTGCTCAGCCCTAGCAGCTTTTAGAGCCTGTCTGTAGCTGGACATACTGTCCTTATACACAATTATAAAAAACCTCTAATTTAGTTTTTCTCCATTTCCGTTTGAGGTTACGGGTTTCTCTCTTGAGGGTGTGAGTATGACTATTATACCATGGTGCAAGTGTTTTATCTCTAACCTTCTGTAATCTGACTGGGGCAACAGTGTCTAATGTGCTAGTGAATATAGCGTCTATGCTGTTAGTCATTACATCTAGGTCGTTTGTGGTTCTTAAATGTCAGTTTTAAAATGTAAAATCTGACAGAAAAATTCTTCGACCCAGTGACATTGCTTGCTTGAAAAAACTCCTTAGTCTATTGGTCTGTAGACTGTGCATGGATAAGGATTTATAATTATTCGTTTGTTTGTTTGTTTGTTTGTTGCAACAGGTGGTTAGAGGCATCGTGTGAGGAAATTCAGTTCTCCATAGCGAATATTAGAACAACAGTTTTTTGCTATATATATTTAAAAAAACTGAGTTTCCAGAACTGATCTAAATTTCTCTTGGGCTTGTATCTCAACCAGAAAGAATCTTCTAGCATTATAAAAGTGACAAGGGAGAAAATTTCATTTGAAACATTTCGACAGCCGTCGTCCGTTTAAAAACTGATCGAATTAGACTTGCAGCATGTCTGTTCTCTACAGCACCTTCTATCCGTCTATCCAGCCACGGGATCAAAGCGTGACATCCACTGTGAGGAAATCACATTTAACTAGCTAGATTTTTGACATCTTGAGGAGGACTGTTTTTATCATCATGATCGTTAATTTAGCTTTTTAGCCAACTCTCTTTTGCCCCTTTTCCACCGAGGCAGTTTGAGTGCTGGTTCGGAGCCTAATTTAAAAGCAGTTCTTTCTTTTTCGACACCCAAATCACCGGCTCTGAACCAGGAAAAGTGGTTCTTAAGTAGCACCAAAACGTTGCTGGTCTAGACTTAAGAACCACTTGAGTCATTGGCTGGGGGCGGGGTTACTATGACCAACAAGACATTAGAGAACTTTTTAGCGCCATTTTTTAATCAGTTTAAATCAGGATTCGGCACGTTTGGATGCCGATGTAGGTTCGCAAAGCCATGAGCGTTAACTGTAAAGCAACATCCACCATTGTTGATGTTGTGTTTGCCGCTGCTGCGCTAACGTTGCTGTATAACGTTGTATACAGTGACGTCAGACTCGGCCCTGTGATGGCTCTCGAGCCCATGGAAAGGCAAACCGGTTCTTAGAAGGCTCGGCAGTGGAACCATCTTCGAACCAGCACCTGGTTCTTTCTGGTGGAAAGGGGGTATTTGAGAGGCTAGGCATGGTTATAAAAGTAATAAATATATTTATATAATGTTTATAGAATATAGGTCCAGAATTGTTGCCTCTGACCAGGATAAAGGTGACAGCTATCGTGGACATGGATGTGTGTGTATGTGTGTGTTTGTTTGTGTGTGTGGTAGTGGAATATTGGGTGTATTAGTGTATTAGGCATAGCAGCATTTCCTTGGTAGTAGCACAAGTCAGATTTCTATGGCACACCATATGAAGGTTTGTAGATACTTGACCATCACACCCATATATGGTTCTTCCCCGAGCTGTTCCCACGATGTTAGAAGCACATACTTGTCTAGAATATCTTTGTATGCAGTAGTTTTACAATTTCCTTTCACTGGAAATAAAGAGTCTAAATCTGTTCCACCATTTCTCTGTGCACAAAGCAAGCTCCATGATAACATGCTTTGGCAGTGGAGTGGAAGAACTCTGAGTGTCCTACACAGAGCCCTGACTGAACCCCAGAGCTAACCTCCTCACCGATCTAACATCTTACTAATGCTCTACTAGCTGAATAAACACAGACCGCCACAGTCATGCTCTAACATCTAGTAGAAAGCCTTGACAGAAGAGATAGTGGAGTTGGTTGTAACAGCAACATCTGACATGTTTAACAAGTGCATATGGTGTCCACAAACATTAGGCCTTTCATACCCCTTTTCCACCAAAAAGAACCGAGTGCTGGTTCAGAGGTAGTGCTGGTGCTGGTTCAAAGTTGGTTCCACTGGCGAACCTTCTAAGAACCGGTTTGCCTTTCCATCGGTTACAGAGTCGTCACAGAGCCGAGTCTGACGTCACTGTATACGGGTCACGTAACACAGCAACGTTAGCGCAGCAGCGGCAAACACAAACACAACAATGGCGGCTGTTGCTTTACTGTTAATGCTCATGGCTTTGTGAACCTACAGTACATTGGCATCCAAACGTGGCGAATCCAACGTGTACGTGCAGCTCCATGTAATCTGTATAAACGGAGGTTGTAATCGAGAAAGTACATAACGTTATTTTATCATTAACACAGAAAAAATTTAGCCTTAGCATGTAGCTACCTACTATCATGTGTGCCGATAATTGATCATATTGCGGTAAAGTAAAAATGTATTAAACATTAGTATACTTAAGGTACATTATCAAATGCGCTAACAGTAGCCCCGCCCCCAGCCCCTGACACAAGCAGTTCTTAAGTCTAGACCAGCAACGTTTTGGTGCTACTTAACAACTACTTTTCCTGGTTCAGAGCCGGTGCTTTGGGTGTCGAAAAAGAAAGAACTGGTTCTAAATTAAGCTCCGAACCTGCACTCAAACTGCCTCGTTGGAAAAGGGACAATAGTGTAGAATATCCAGTTGCCTTTGAACCTTTATTTGAGAATGCAGATGAGAGATGGTTATGGAAGCAGAGAGCTTTTAAACAACAAGAACAACAACAAAACTCGAAGCTCAATTTTCTACATGTCAGGTTTCCGGTGAAGGCCTGGACATGGGAGAAGAGCTCATTCTTCTTTTAGTATCCACCAGGAGCCACACAGATGTATCTTGAACCAGCTACAGTATTAACAAGATGGTTTGACAGGTCGCCATATTGAAGGAGTTAAGAATAGACAACACAGGCAAAAAATAGACGTATGAATGATAGTTTCCTGGCCTTTAAATGACAAGTCTTATTAAAGCCAGGAAAACCTGTAAATAACATTTTTATGGGCATGATTATTTACTTGTCAGATTTCAAGCCTGAAGTGAAAGAAGAATAAGAAGAAAGAGAGCTTGTATTAGAGTTAGAACAATCAGCAAAATGCACACAAATCTGTTCTATAAAATTGTACCGAGAATCTTATCAGTTTGTGCCTGGAGCTTGGATAGAGATTGAGAGGTCTGGCAAAAAGAGAAAGATCTTGGCTGGAAGGTGGAAAGTTTAGGGGGGAAATTTCTTCGTGTCAATTTTTGTATATATTTTCTAAAACGGTTCTTCTTGTTGGAGCAAATTGATTGTGAATAATCCTCGTGTGTGTGTGTGTGCTGTTGCAGTGCGGGACCTAAAGGAGATAACATCTACGAGTGGAGGTCTACCATCCTGGGTCCTCCTGGCTCCGTTTACGAGGGCGGCGTGTTTTTCCTGGACATCACCTTCTCCTCAGACTACCCCTTCAAGCCTCCTAAGGTAAATATTTCATGTGGGAATCTGCTCTTTGTCATGGCTTTAGGGAGAGGTAGTACCGAAAAGGCTGCACTTTGCTGGCTGGATCTTGCCGCCTTTACCATTTGCTTGAGAGAAGGTCGGTCGTTCTATGAAGTTTGAACATTCACCGATGTTCAGTTTGACAGACTGCAACCCCAAAAGATTTGGTCAGCAAAAAAAGTCTGCATCTGAAGTTGAAAAGTTTTTCCAGTGCTACATTTCGGCGCAGGAGCTGAAATCAGCCTTCCAGTGGAAACACTACTAAGATCCCTTTGTGAAGAAATTTGAACTAAAGCTCTGAAAAGGCTACTGCAGTGAAAGCGTGAAAAGGCACCTGTAGTCTGAAAATGCCTAAAGTTCCTGTAGTGGAAGCATGCCTGATATTCTTGGTATCTGAAGAGTCTTTTGTGGTGGAAACATGCCTCAAGTTCCCAAAGTATCCAAAACGCCTCCTGTGGTGGAAACATGCCTCGAGTTCCCTAAGTATCCAAAACGCCTCCCGTGGTGGAAACATGCCTCAAGTTCCCGTCAAACTCCTTTGGTGGACATTTGTACGGAATTCTTTTGGTGAAAATGTGCATGAAGCTTCAAGGTTCCTGCCTCGGAAACATGTCTAAGGTGCCTTTGTTGTAAACATGATTCTAATGCCTTAGTACCTGAATTACAGTAGGTCCCTGGAGTGGAACCAGGCTTTACCTGCCTTTCGAGGTTCCTTTGCCGTCTGAATAGATTCCATTGGTGGAAACATACCTGAAGTTCATGAGCTCATAAAAGTCTCCTGTGCAAACGTGCCGTAGGTCCCCGATTACTCGAAGTGTCTCTTGTGGTGGAAACATGCTTAAAGTTCCTGATAAACAGAACAGAATATCTTTGTTCTCCACTCTAATCATCATTTCTGAAAGCATTTTCTGTCACTTTCGTTTCTCTTATTTGGTCTTGGTTGGTTTGTTGTCCACTACCACATACGTATCCTGTAGATTGGGGGCAGATAAAGGGCTGATGGGTATACGGGCAGAAATGCAAGGAAAAACACAGTTTTTTTTCTTTTTTAATCCCTGAAACTCTCTGGCTCGTTCTCCCAAAGCTCAGCACAAAGAGGCTCCTGGGAGCCCAGGGACTGAGGGGTTGGGGCTGTTTAGAGAAGCTCAGAAGCAGCTGAGAAGTTTTTTCATCCTGCCTCTTTGATTCACTGTGTTCCTCTCTCTTTCTTTGTATTCCTCTTCATTTCTTTCTGTCTTGTTCTCTCACTGTTCCTTTCTGTCTCTCACTCTACTGTTTCTCTTCCTCTTTTCTTTGTTTCTTTTCAAAATGGAGTAGATTTTGCTGATCACTTCACTACTGACCCCAAACCCCCCTCTCTCTCTCTCTCTCTCTCTCTCTCTCTCTCTCTCTCTCTCTCTTTTACACACACACACACACACACACACACACACACACTTTTTGTCACACACACAAACACACACACTCAGACACACACACACACACTGTTTCTCTCTCTGTGTCTTTCACACACTCTTTGTCTCTCTCTGTGTCTCTCTCTCTCTGTATCGCTCTCTCTCTGTCTTTCTCACACACACACACACACACACACACACACACACACACACACACTTTTTGTCACACACATACACAAATACACACACTTAGACACACACACACACTGTCTGTTTCTCTCTCTTTGTGTCTTTCACACACACTCTTTGTTTCTCTCTTTGTCTCTCTCTCTCTCTTTCTCTCTCTCTCTCTCTCTCTCTCTCTCTCTCTCTCTCTCTCTCTCTCTCTTTGTGTCTCTCTCTCTCCGTTTCTCTCAAACATACACATACACACACGCACTCTCTCACTCTCTCTTTGTCACACACACACACACACACACACACACACACACACACACACACACACACACAAACACACTGTTTCTCTCTCTCTCTCTGTCTGTGTGTGTGTGTGTGTCTCTCTCTGTCTCTCTGTCGTCGTCGTCCCCACACACACACTCTCACATACTGTCTCTCCCTCTTTAGTTTTTTCTCTTCTCTACATCTCTACCATCCTCTTATGCCATAGTAATGCTTTGTGTAAGACAGATTACAGTGTCCTGTAGTGTCAGGAGATTTTGGACCGCTCCAGATTACAACTGATCTAGGGTTAGTGTCTGACTCATCATGTATTACTGGGTAAGAGCAGAAGCTTTTACATCTGTCTAACCTGCCATAGCACTGTGGTCAAATGGCTGGCAATTAATTATGAGGCTACAAGAAAATCTGGAGTTCTTTCTTGCACTGGTTATCTACAGCCCTGTTGAGTCACAAGCTGTCGATCACATTAAAAAGCTGCAAAACTAGACGAGCAGGTAAGGATATGACTGCTTATAGCTGCTTTAACGTAACCGATAACGGAAACTCTCTTGTTTTATAGACGTTCCAGAAGATTAAACATAGCAGTAAACAGATTAAACTAACTTATTGTTCTTTAATGAATACACAATTGTAATTGCATCGGAGGAGAAGGAACAAAACACTACGCAGTGCGCCGTTATTGGAAAATATCGGAAAATCAGCTTCGGGGTTGTAACAGTAACTCAGTTTTATTCCTTACATAAAATCAGAGCTTATATAACTCCGAGTAGAACAGCTAGGCTCTAATAATAAAGGTGTTAGAACGAGACACACCAAAGCGGTTTGGAGTTTTATCCAGCTTTCCATGCCAGAGTAGCAGTAAGGGGTTTTGTTTTGTTTTGTTTTGTAGAAATAGATGTGCTTGTGTGTGTGTGTTGTTTTTTTTTTAATAGTAATGCAAGATTGTTTAATTCTTAATTAGCAAAAGGATTTTTTTTAATGTAATACGGAGGAGCTACAGCAGATGGAGAAGGCAGGAGACAGAGAGAAAGCGATCGGGCGAAGGCAGGCAGAAGGTACAGCTGCCGGGTCGTAAACAGAAGGTGGTGGTAGCGATCACGTGTGGATTAAAGGTGGGGTCTCCGGTTTTTGAGAAATGCTTCAGAAAACTGAGTCGGGCCGAAAAATCTAAACAAACGTGTAGCCAATGAGCAGAAAGGGGCGGGGCTTGTCAATATGGGCGGAGAGAATGTTCAGAGTGCATGTGTGACATTAGCAGAAAGCGGTTTTAACATTGAAATGGAGGATAAAAATAAAGAAAGAAAGTGAAGAAAGACTTACGATAAGGCAAGAAGTAGGACGTGTTAATATAGGATCAGCTTTCCAGCGCTGGAGAGAACTGAAGGAGCAGGAAGGAGCAATAACTCCTGAGCTAAACGCTGTTACTACACAAATAACACCTCTTTTCTATTGTAGTAATGTAGAGAGGCAGCTACAACCGTGTTTTGTGTAGTAACAGCGTTTAGCTCAGGAGTTATTGACTCGGGAAACTCCAATCTGTGAATATGTGGCTGACTTTACTTAAGACGCCGAGGCACTTTTTTCCTTCTCGATAGGTGAGTAACGTTGGTTTTGCTTTGTTACACAGAACTAATATATGCCTTTGTCCTTTACATGATTATGCTTGTGTGTCATTTTTGCTTGTTTGTTTATCTGCAATCGTATTGTTCTTCACTTCAGCTATGATAAAGACACATTTCTTACCATTAGTTGCCTGGGTTACATATGTGTGTGTGGGCGGAGCTATCAATACAGGGGTGGGACCCATTTGGGTTAGGGGCGTGTTTGTTTTGGTGATTTGAAATGTCGACATTGGCTTTCAAAAATCGGAAACCCTGCCTTTAACTTCTCATTGCGTCTCTGTGCCTAACATGTGCATCTGCACTGTTTAGTCCCATTAACTTCACCCATGCAGGTTGGTGATAGTGGGTTACAAATATATGTGCAACACAGAAACCATTTCTTCTTGGTGTATAGACCTCAGTGCAGTAAAAAAAAAGCCTTAAATCTGCTCGGTCAGACGATTCAGTTCCAGCTGTTTACTCAGTCTGATATGTTGTTGTTGCTGTAGTAACATCTCATTCACATGGACTTCTCTGGAGGACACATCACACAATCTAATCTGAAGTCTAATAAGAAACAAAGAGGTTTTATTTCATCTTTAATATGGAGACGTTTTTTGGTTCTGGGAAGTTTGTGTAACATTTATGGAAGAAGGCTCGGTTGTCAGCCCTGTGGAGCGGAGAGAAGAGGAGATGGTGGTGAGGGAAACAACTGTTTATAGCTGCTATAAGGGAAGTAGTAGCAGGAACTAACCATAACCGTACCTCCAGGTACTCCGCTTTCCTGCCCAGTCCAAAGAAATGCATTGTGGGCTGAGTGGCGTCTCTAAGCTGTCTGTAGTGTGAGAGTGTGTTGCCCTGTGACGAGTTTGTATCCTGTCCAGAATGACCTCCGCCTTGTGCCCCGAGTCCCCTGGGGTAGACTTCAGGTTCCCCACAGCCTGTGTCAGATAAACGCTACAGAAAATAGATTATTATGTGTGTGTTCAGTTTCTTAACAGCTGCCCTCAGGCTTCGGTTCTAAATATGTTTGGAGTTGAAACTCGGTTTCATTTGAAGTGCTTTTCTAAGTAAAGGGAAGTGTGTGGAAATTTTTATTTAAGGTCAAGACGAGTCAAGAAGCTTTTGTTGTCCTTTCAACCATATATAGCTGATGCGGTACATGGTGAAATGAGACAGCGTTTGTCCAGCATCGTGATGCTACATAGAACAAAGACAGTGCTACATAGCACAAAGACAGAGCTAAAGACTTAATGTAAGTCCTAGCCACACAAAGTGTATCTGTGCAGCCTGGTGCAAACTGTAGAACAAGACAAATAATACGAAACACTAAGGGACAATACACAAAGGAGAACACACTGAACATGAGCCTAATTTTAGCATAGCATGCTTATTCTGAATGTTTGTATTCTTCTTTTCTTTGTCAGAGTGTTGCTTCAGTGCTACAGTACCGCTTTGTGGTGTTTATGCCCGTTGGCTATTTGGGTACATTCATAGCCATGTCATGTGAGTGGAGACTGTGTGTGTGTGTGTGTGTGTGTGTGTGTGTGTGTGTGTGTGTGTGTGTGTGTGTGTGTGTGTGTGTGTGTGTGTGTGTGTGTGAGAGTGAGAGTGTGTGTGTGAGAGTGAGAGTGTGTGTGTGTGTGTGTGTGTGTGTGTGTGAGAGTGAGAGTGTGTGTGTGAGAGTGTGTGTGTGAGAGTGTGTGTGTGAGAGTGTGTGAGAGTGTGTGAGAGTGTGTGAGAGTGTGTGAGAGTGTGTGAGAGTGTGTGAGAGTGTGTGAGTGTGTGTGTGTGTGTGTGTGTGTGTGTGTGTGTGTGTGTGTGTGTGAGTGTGTGTGTGGGGTGGGTGTGGGTGTGGTGTGGTGAGAGAGTGAGTGTGGCGTGGTGGTGTGGTTGGTGTGGTGTGAGGTGTGGTGGTGGGTGGAGTTGTGTGTGTGTGGTGTGGTGTGGGGTTTGGGTGTTGTGTGTGTGGTGGGTGTGGTGAGTGTGTGTGGTGTGTGTGTGTGGGTGTGTGTGTGTGAGTGTGTGTGTGTGAGTGTGGGTGTGGGAGAGTGTGGTGTGTGAGTGTGTGGTGTGTGTGTGGTGTGTGTGCGTGTGTGTGTGTTTGTGTGTGTGTGTGTGTGTGTGTGTGTGTGTGTGTGTGTGTGTGTGAGTGTGTGAGTGTGTGTGTGAGTGTGTGTGTGTGTGTGTGAGTGTGTGTGTGTGTGTGTGAGAGTGTGTGTGTGTGTGTGAGTGTGTGTGTGAGAGTGTGTGTGTGTGTGAGTGTGTGTGTGTGTGTGTGTGTGTGTGTGTGTGTGTGAGTGTGTGTGTGTGTGTGTGTGTGTGAGTGTGTGTGTGTGTGTGTGTGTGTGTGTGTGTGTGTGTGTGTGAGTGTCAGTGTGTGTGTGTCAGTGTGAGAGTGTGTGAGTGTGTGTGTGTGAGTGTGAGAGGGTTTTTAAGTGCCAGTTTGGGCATGTGGGTTTGTTTATGTAAGTGTAAATGAGTATGTGCTGATGGGCCCCACAGATACCAAACCCAAACCTGTGTCATTACCAGCACTAGCAGGTTTGCTGCACCTGCACACAAGCTGTTAAACCCGTCTTATTTTTATCCAGATCTAGATTAAAACCTCTGTGCTGTTGTTATACATATCACTTAATAAGCACTAAATGTTTTATCGCACACGGCTGTACACCTTGTTGATCAGTTCTTTTTTTAAACGAGTACACACTTCAGTTTTTAATTTGTTCACGCTCACCGACGTGGCGAGGGTTAACGATGATGGAAATAGGATAAGGTTAAGCTGCTTATATTTCATTAGATAAACACACCTCACATTTTAACTTTGTTAATGAGGCCGTCACCTTCGGCTGTGCAGCGAATGCTACGCTAGATGATTTGTAGCCACAGTATAACCATGACAGTGCATGGAATTTGTGGATTTACATTATTTGGCAGACGTCCTTACACAGAGCGTAATTGAGAGAAAAGGGGCTCAGAGGCCCAGCAGTGGGTGGTCCAGGGATTTGAACTCATGACCTTCAGTTTAGGCTTCAGCTGCAGTGGTGGCTCAAGTGGTGAAGGCTCTGGATTGTTGATTATTGGATCAGGGTTCAAGCTGTTGTCCTGTTGTGGGCATGTGGTAGCCTAGTGGTTAAGGTGTTCGGAAGGTTGTGAGTTCGATCCCAGGTCCACCGATCTGCGACTGTTGGGCCCCTGAGCAAGGCCCTTAAACCTCAATTGCTCAGCTGTATAAAAATGAGATAATGTAAGTCGCCCTGGAAAAGGTTGTCTGCCAAATGCTGTAAACGTAAGCCCCAGCACTGCCAAGCTGCCACTGTTGGGCCCTTGAGAAAGGCCCCTTAACCCTCAATGCTCTAGTGGTGCTGTATAATATCTGACCCTGTGCTCTGACCCCAACCTCCAAAGTTGGGATATGTGAAGTAAGAATTTCACTGTGCTGTAATGTATATGTGATAATGGACATCAGTGTTTGTTGGTATTTGACGGTGGACATCAGTGCTTGTTGGTATTTGACGGTGGACATCAGTGTTTGTTGGTATTTGACGGTGGACATCAGTGTTTGTTGGTATTTGACGGTGGACATCAGTGTTTGTTGGTATATGACGGTGGACATCAGTGTTTGTTGGTATTTGACGGTGGACATCAGTGTTTGTTGGTATTTGATGGTGGACATCAGTGTTTGTTGGTATTTGATGGTGGACATCAGTGTTTGTTGGTATTTGATGGTGGACATCAGTGTTTGTTGGTATATGATGATGGACATCAGTGCTTGTTGGTATTTGACGGTGGACATCAGTGCTTGTTGGTATTTGACGGTGGACATCAGTGTTTGTTGGTATTTGACGGTGGACATCAGTGTTTGTTGGTATTTGACGGTGGACATCAGTGTTTGTTGGTATTTGACGGTGGACATCAGTGTTTGTTGGTATTTGATGGTGGACATCAGTGTTTGTTGGTATTTGATGGTGGACATCAGTGTTTGTTGGTATTTGATGGTGGACATCAGTGTTTGTTGGTATTAATGATAAACTTTAGCATTGTTTGAAATTTGATAGTGAACTTTTTCTCATTTGAAAGCATTTGTTCTCATCAATGGCAGACATTAGTGTTTGTTTGTATTTGATGGAGAACATTAGATTAGATTTGATGGTGAGTTCTGGTGTGTCTTGGTATTGATGGTAGATATTGGTGTTTGCAAACACTGGCTTGGTGGTGTTTCTTGGTGAACGTTGATGTTTGATGGAGAAAATTGAGGTTTGCTAATGTTTGATGGTGAATGCTGGTATTTGTTGGTTTTATTGATTGCATTGCGATGGTATTTTATTGAGAATAAACATGTTTGCAGAATACTGAACTGTGACTCTTTAGGAAATTGATGTCTGGTGAATGGTAACGTGTGGGGAGGTTTTATTGACAATATCAGGGTTTGAGAATGTTGGGGAGAATATTGAGGAGAGCGTCGGTGACGGTCTGTAAAGATTCTTGGTATTTCATGGTATTTAAAGGTGGGGTCTCCATTGTTTGAAAGCCAATGTTGATATCTGAAAACACCAAAACAAACACGCCCCTAACCCAAATGGGTCCCACCCCTGTATCGATAGCTCCGCCCACACATACATACGTAACCCAGGCAACTAATGGTAAGAAATGTGTCTTTATCATAGCTGAAGGGAAGAACAATACGATTGCAGATAAACAAACAAGCAAAAATGACACACAAGCATAATCATGTAAAGGACAAAGGCATATATTAGTTCTGTGTAACAAAGCAAAACCAACGTTACTCACCTATCGAGAAGGAAAAAAGCGCCTCGGCGTCTTAACTAAAGTCAGCCGCATATTCACACATTGGAGTTTCCTGAGTCAATAACTCCTGAGCTAAACGCTGTTACTACACAAAACACGGTTGTAGCTGCGTCTCTACATTACTACGATAGAAAAGAAGTGTTATTTGTGTAGTAACAGCGTTTAGCTCAGGAGTTATTGACTCGAGAAACTCCAATCTTTGAATATGTGGCCAACTTCCTGCTCCTTCATTTCTCTCCAGCGCTGGAAAGCTGATCCTATATTAACACGTCCTACTTCTCGCCTTATCGTAAGCCTTTCTTCTCTTTCTTTCTTTGTTTTTATCCTCCATGTCAATGTTAAAACGGCTTTCTGCTAATGTCACACATGCGCACTGAACACTCTCTCCGCCCATATTGACAAGCCCCGCCCCTTTCTGCTCATGGGCTACACTTTAGTTTTGTATTTGTTTAGTTTGTCGTCCCGACTCAGTTTTCTGAAGCATTTCTCAAACAACAGAGACCCCACCTTTAATCAGAGTATCAAACGTGTAATAAACAATCAGTTGTGATTCGATAATAAAATGCATGTTTCGGGGAATCAGCTAAATGTCACATTACTGCCCTATGGATTTTCACTTTATTGACGTTTTTTTTGGTGTTTGCTGGAGAATGAGAGTGTGAGTTATAATTGTGTTATAATTCCCTGACGTTCTTGTGCCCTTGTCTTTCCTCCCGATCACCCAGGTGACGTTCCGTACACGGATCTACCACTGCAACATTAACAGTCAGGGAGTGATCTGTCTGGACATCCTGAAGGACAACTGGAGTCCAGCACTCACTATCTCCAAGGTCCTGCTGTCCATCTGCTCACTGCTCACGGATTGTAACCCTGGTGAGTTCAGCAACATGTTCTTATTACGGTATCACCACAAAACACATGCGAGAACACTGCGGTGTTGTAAACACCACACAGATCTGTCGAATGTGTCCAGTTGTGCAGTAGAATACAGAAGAGCATGCAGCAACGCATCGAAATACTGAATACAGTTTACTTAACAAATGAATCTATCATATCGGAGGCTTTTCTGAATATCGCAGTTTGATTGATTCCGTGTGCAAAAACTCCTGAAATCGCAGAGGGACTGTTTTTCTAGGCAGTATTCTAGATATTGCTGACATCATAAATTTGTTTTGCTGAGGCTTTGCTAGCATGATATGTTATTCACACGTAACATAACACAATGGAGGTAAAAACTAAACACTTGGTAGAAAAATAGTCTTGAAAACCTAAATGCTGAAGATGTTAAGTGAGTAATAATTAAACACCTTATAATGAAGGTAAAAAGCTCTGGAGTCTGACACTTATTAGTATGTCAACTTCGGAGTATACTTGTACGTGTTGTCACTCACAATAAGGCAAAATCTCAATACAAATTGGGGGAGCCAATCGACATATGAATCTGGAATGATTGACAGTTTTGCTGGTGTCTGTTTTGAGCTCTCTGATATGAACTGACCCCCTGGAAGCCACCATCTCCTCATGTCACATTAGTAATGATGTACACCACGTGCAGGGTTTAGCGCAGAAAATTTGTTAGTTAAGGCGGTCGGGTAGGGCGGGTGGGCGTGGCTCGGTGGGGGGAGGGGTGTCGGGGTCTCACTTCTTCGTGAGATAGACAACAGACTCTGTACTACATTTAAAATTTATTTAAAACAGGCACGTGCAACCTAGCTAGCAGGTGAAGAACTCAAACAACAAAATCACCAGCTAACTTACTTTACATTTGCAAGAACTATAGTCTAATACAATAACAGGCTTAAACTAGATTTGTAAAGTTCGTCACAACAAACTTTGATGTTGGCTTTGACGATGCAAGTATTCACAAAGGCCGGTGCTTTTTGGAGGCGAGTGGACATAAGGGTCGGTGTTACTTTTGGAGACAAGTGGACAGAAAGATAGGGTGCCAAAACATTTGGAGGCAAGTGGAGACGAGCATGTGACATCCGAATACTCCTGAGGAAGTTCCCCTCATTGTTCTGAGTGTTTTGATATGTCACATGTCCATGTTGTAAAAAGTTTTTTGATTTTGCATATATTGGGGGCAGGGCTGCGGCACAGCCGGAAGGCCAGTCGGTACAGCAATTTAAACCTTTGTTCAGAGCATCACCCTAAAGGAGCTGGCCGAGTTTGGTGTAGATAGATCAAAAGCTTGCCGAGTTATAAACCTCCAAATTTTATAATGGGAGTCTATGGGGAAAAAGGCCACTTTGAGACCCAGTACTTGAAGTACTGGTACTCGGATCGCTTAGAAAAGTAATAGCAACAAACTTCAGACCAGGTTCTACAACATATCCGATTTGGTTCATGTGGCTCGAAAGCTCTAGGCTGCATTAAATTTTATAAATTTTTGTGTAAGCTTAAATAGGAAAACAGAACGTTGGCTTCTACAAAGCCAACATAATAAACCCAACACATAAGTCCACTTACAGTTCTCACGGACACGCGTTTTATCAACTGGCTAGTTATCCTCCAGGCAGTGACGGACCACGTCTTTCTCTCATTTCGGCCGTGTGGCGCGCGTGCCCGCTCGCGGTGTGAAGCGCGTCCGCGCTATTCTCCAAGATGCACTTGACGGCCTTTTTGTATTGGAACTTTTTTTAGTTACCTAGTTACTTAGTTACTTTTAGTTACTTAGTTTTTTAGTAGACTTAGTGAAAGCAATAGGGTTTCCCAGCTTAGAACTGCAAAGTGCTGCAGGAAACCCTGATGTGCTCCACTAGAGACGTTGTAACCGCCTGAAACATGCGGCCTTGCTGTCTAACACGGGAAACATGCTGTCTGACAAGCGCCGAACTTTTGGCCACCAGAAATGCTTACAAACAACATGAAAGGGAAGAAAGAATAGTGAAAAAAAAGTGAAACGAGTCCCAACTAACACTAGAAAGTGTGCCAGTAGCGTTGGCTTTGCAGGTCTGCGGTCAGTATGAGCCGAGATCTCCTTAGTGAGGCTAAAAGAAATGCTCCCAAGGCTGCTTGGAGTCACGCTGTAAATAACACAACTCTCTACCTTCAGGAGAAAATGTTAAATAGGTCGCTCTGAGAGATATGAGTGAAAACCCTGCCGCACTTTTCCATTTTAAAGATAAGCTGTTATTAGCAGGTAAGCTGGACTGAGGCAGTCTGAGGAAGTGTTTCATTTGGCCTGTTTTTATCAGCACTTCTGTGCGGTCTAATTTCAGACACGGGCTCGACTCAGAGCGATCAGTAACTAAAAACAGCCAGACAGAAGCTCAATGTGCATTCAGCCTCCAGGCTCCAGTTTCAGATCCTCAGTTAAGGCTTGTGTGTGTGTGTGTGTGTGTGTGTGTGTGTGTGTGTGTGTGTGTGTGTGTGTGTGTGTGTGTGTGTGTGTGTGTGTGTGTGTGTGTGTGTGTGTGTGTGTGCGCACGCATTGGTGTGTGTGCACGCATTGGTGTGTGTGTGTATGTGTGTGTGTGCACATTGGTGTGTGTGTGTGTGTGCACACATTGGTGTGTTTGTGTGTGTGCGGGTGTGTGTGCATGCATTGGTGCGTGTGTGCACACATTGGTGTGTTTTTGTGGGGGGGGGTGTGTGTGCACGCATTGGTGTGTGTGCACGCATTGGTGTGTGTGCACGCATTGGTGTGTGTGCATGCATTGGTGTGGGTGCACGCATTGGTGTGTGTGTGTGTGTGTGTGTGTGTGTGTGTGTGTGTGTGTGTGTGTGTGTGTGTGTGTGTGTCTGCGCACGCATTGGTGTGTGTGTGTGCATGCATTTGTGTGTTTGTGCGAGTGTGTGTGTGTGCATGCATTTTTGTGTGTGTATGTGTGTTGATGTACGTACATGAGTGTGTGCGTGTGCGTTTGTGTGCATTTTTGCGTGTTTGTGTGCGTATGTTTGTGGTTTGTGTGCTTGTGTATTAATGTATGTACATAAGTGTGTGTGTGTGCATGTGTTTGTGTGTTGATGTACAGACATGTCTGTGTTTGTGTGTGTGTGTGTGTGCATTTGTGTGCAGGTTTGTGTGCTTGTGTGTCGATGTACGAACATGAGTGTGTGGGTCTGCATTGTGTGTTAAATATCTGCATGCGTGTGTTGTTTGTGTGAGCGTGTTTTAGTGTGAGTTTGTGTGTGTGTGTGTTTTTGTGTGTGTCTGCGAGTGTGTGTTTGTGCGAGTGTGTTTGTGCAAGTGTTTGTGTGTGTGCGTGTTTGTGTGTGAGTGTGTGTGTTTGTGCCAGTGTGTTTGTGTGAGTGTGTGTGTTTTGCGAGTGTGTGTGTGTGCGAGTGTGTGTGCGTTTGTGCCAGTGTGTTTGTGTGAGTGTGTGTTTGTGCGAGTGTGTGTGTGTGTGAGTGTGTGTGTTTGTGCCAGTGTGTGTGTGTGTGAGTGTGTGTTTGTGCGAGTGTGTGAGTGTGTTTGTGTGTCTAAGATGACGTGTCTAAACATCAGAACTAGTTTTACTTTAAAAAACATCAGATTTTACTCTTTCGGCCATCGAGCAACGGTGAACAAATCATTCGTGAGTTCATTATCTGTCCCTTAGAGACGTGCAGAAACACAGAAATACAGACTGTGGGAAATAAGTGTGAACGTCCCTGAGAGAGAAAGTCGTGTAACTGGAGCCGTGATCCTCTCCTGATAGTGTAGAGTGTTTGCACTAGAGAGTCTTTAGCTCATCAACATGTCAGAGTGATATTATTTCAGCATGATGAGCGTCTTTATTTTCTCTCTCTGAAGAGTTTAAATGTAAGCTGAGTGTCTTATGCTAGCATTTAAAGGGCTTCCCAACCCCCCCCCCCTCCCCCCGGATCCGTTTAGTCACTGTTTCCACATCTCTCTTAAATTCCTGGTACTGGAAAATATCATCCGGCATCTGTTCAAAGCTAATTAATATGTCTAGTAAATAAATAAATAAATAAACAAACAAACAAACAAACAATTAAATAAATAAATCCTACCCGGAGCCAGAACACGTCCTTGCTCTGAGAAAAAAAAATAGAACGAAGCTACTGGAGCGTGTTACCTTTTAAACAAACACAGGAAATGAAAAGTTTTATTTTATTTAATGAAGGTCAATATGATTTTTTTTTCTTTCTTTCTTTCTTGTTGTCAGAAGCGTAATTATTATATCAACAGCCGACCGGTGCTCGATGTCCCCTGGGCTCTTGAGATATTGATTTGTCTACGCATGCCTGGGTAAAGGAATGCAGAAAGGCTGTGTCTCTTTTCTCTCTTTAAGGTTGCTCGAGTTTGCCTTCTATGCGGCGTAAACGCATCCAAACGGCTTCCGACACACACCGGAAAACCGAGGGCTTCGGGTGTCAGCCAAATGTCTGACGTTTGTTGTATCGTAAAAAAAAAAAAAATAAATCAGCTCTGCACCGAATTAGTCGATGACCACATCATTAGTTTCCGCATCAGACGTGTAGAGGAGTGACAGGGGAACCTTGTGGGACACAGAAGAGACAAGTGACATGATATACTAGCACCAAAATAATCATATAAATAAATAAAAGGATGTTGAGTCAATATGTTTGTGTTCTCTATGTGTCTGCATGTATGAGTGTGTGTGGGTGTGTGGGGATGGTTGTGTGCGGATAGGGGGTGTATACTGTGTGTGTGTGTGTGTGTGTGTGTGTGTGTGTGTGTGTGTGTGTGTGTGTGTGTGTGTGAGTGTGGATAGGGGTGTGTGTGTGTGTGTGTAGATGGGTGTGTCTGGGTGAGTGTGGAGAGGTATGTGTGGGTGAGTGTGGATAGGTGTGTGTGAGTGTGGATGTGTGTGTGAGTGCGGGTGTGTGTGTATGTGTCAGTGTTGTATAAAGTATTAGAAAGCAATACTTGAGTAAAAGTAAAAGTATCGTACTAGAAAAAGACTTTGGTAGAAGTGAAAGTCACTTTTTAGAATATTACTCAAGTAAAAGTCTTAAAGTATCTGATATTTACTGTACTTAAGTATCAAAAGTCATTTTCTGATATTTAATGGACTTAAGTATTTGAAGTAAAAATAAAAAGTAAAATTTCAGTGAATTTTCGGGAGGCATAAGATCAGGGACGGTTCTAGGGTTTCATCTTTAGGGGTTTTAGCCCTCAGTGAGAATTTAAAACAAGAGGAGTTTTATATTATATATTATATGACCACATAGTAAGCCAAAAGTTATGGTGTTATTAAATGGCAAAAGTGGACACCAAAATTTTATGCATGATGTAATGATGCCAGTCTTGGATCAGATCAGTTCATGTATGTGTGCATTCTCTACAAACTGTGTGTCCAATGAATGCAGTCATTAATAAACTAATATTCACAAGACAAAGACCAAATCAATAAATGTTATTTTTATTTAGTATTGAATGGATTGTTTGCATTAACATTTTGTTTGTGCTACAACTCTGGTAATAAGAATAGTGAAATTTCACTGCTTTTGGTTGCCGTCTTTGCGGCTTTCCGCCACTTAACGTTATAGATAAACAGCTCTGACCGCGCGTGCACGCTGCGCGTACCTGAGCTTCTCCGTAGCGCGCACGGACGTGCGTAATACAATCTAGGAGCAGTGACTCGCCAAACCTCCCTTATTGCAGTCACACACATTTCTTCTGATTTTATTTTGTAGTAACGAGTAACGAAGATGCTTAGTGGAAATATAACGGAGTAAAAGTTTACATTTTATCTAGGAAATGTAGTGGAGTAAAAGTGAAAGTTGACATAAATTTAAATAGCGAAGTAAAGTACAGATACGTGACATTTCTACTTAAGTACAGTAAGGAAGTATTTGTACTCCGTTACATTACAACACTGGTGTGTGTAGATGGGTGTGTGTGTGAGTGGGTGTGGATGTGTGTGGGTGAGTGTGGATAGGTGTGTGGGTATAGATGGGTGTATTTGGATGTGTGTGTCTGTGTAGATGGGTGTGTGTGTGTTGATGTGTGGATGTGGATGGGTGTGGATGTATGGGTGTGTGTGTGTGTGTGTTGTTCTGCATTATACACTGTATTTGCTCCCATTTACACCGTCACTCCATATTTGCACAGTTAGCCTTTTCTGCACTTCATCACTGAACACAACCACATCTAGTCAGTAAAAGGGGAGCTCTGGTTATTGGGGGTGAATCTGGGACTAAATTAGGGAGAAAATGTGGTCACAACAAATACAAAGTAAACCTAAACCCTACAATTCACTGCAAACTCACGGAATAAAAATGAAATCTAACATCATTACTCGCCTTTAACCTTCAATCTAATGATATATATGTGACTGGATGAGAAATGAACACAATATCGATAGAAATTCCCTCGAATTAAAGCTGACATTCTGCTCTTTATTTTTATAGTCAGCTTTTCATATTAAAACCCGGCGCATTCGAGTACAGAAGCCAAAACAAGGCGAACCATGTCAGTGTGTGTCAATCAAATTACAGACCACACGAAGCTAATGTACGTGAAAGCAATATCAGATCAGTTATCTAACCATACGCAGCAGCCGAATCCTATTCCTTCTCATTTTCTCTGCTTCATTGAATAACTGTGTTTAGACAAGATGTCTGCATATGTGCTTGTAACAACATATCAGGAAGGACAACATGCAGTTAATGTAATGCTACACCGCTACACGCGATGAACGAAGACAGTAGTATTTCTGTTTCGTAACGACGTCCGACCGCTCGGAGCCGCAGCAGACGCGAGGTCTGATCTCATGTAAGCCTTTTATTTAGGCTCGTGCCTTTGGCAGGTCAGTCAGTAACATAAAACTTCTCAACACTGATAACTTGGCAGCTTTTCAGCTAGCTCATCTCTTACCGCTCCGCTTACGGCCGCGTAAACACGCGCTCGGCTCACTAGTCATCGTGATGTTAGTTATTATCCTTAGAGTTCGTGCTACACCAATTAATTATTCTACTAAATGCTAAACTGTTGAAGCTTTCAGCTTTAATAAAGCTTCCAGAGTCGTCTGTATTTGGTACTTTATGTTAAAAAAGGAAGACTGAACCAAATATATACATAGTCTTGTGGCTGTGGTGTTACATGTTACTGCAGAATGGGTTCACTATCGAACCAGTTACTGTAATGTACTGGGATGTTTAGTTATCATACTGGGAACTGAGCACTGTGTGTGTAATAGGAAAGACGCTTCCGTTGTGCTGAAATCGGTTCAGCCACTCACCGCCGTTAACCCGAGCTCTGGTCTATGATAGTCCTCAAAAATCCAAAATTATTGACAGTAAGTAAAAAATAAATAGTACCTATAATAAGTCTCGAGGGTCTAATTATTATACACTGTCAATAGCACTACCAGTGGACAGTTGCAAGTTTGCATAAAACACTACAGATTTGACTGTAGCTCAGTCCTGAGCCTGTCAAATGACCGGCGAAAGCTGAGTAGCTGATGGCAGGAATGTTTCTAGGTAACTCATGCAGCGTTCCATATTTCAGCTTGATCAGTGAAGCAGTTATGTGCGGATGCGGTAGATTATCGGTTAAGGTGGTGGACCGCTGATCAGAAGGTTGTGAGTTTGAATCCCAGGTCACCAAGCATCTACTGCCGGGCCCTTGAGCAAGGCCCTTAACTTGCAACTGCTCAGATGTATTAAAATGTAAGTTGCTCTGGATAAGAAGACTAAATACAAAATCAGTTGTTTGAATCAGTTGTCACTTCCCATGTGATGACCATGATGTTTACAAATGTCAGGACATTACTGAGATATCTAGAACTAGTTACATTTCTATCAGAGTTCTGAATCTGTCAACGATTCGTACCGCTTCTATAAAGGTTGAATAAAAATCTTCATTAAGCCCTTTATCCTGGTTAGGGTCATTGGGGATCCGGAGTCTATTCCACAAAGGCTGGTCGTGAGGGATGAAAACAACTGGATGCTTTCGAGCATGAAACATTGAAATTTATGAGAGTGCGCTGTGATTGGTCCAATAAAACAACTGGTCCATATAAAACCTAAACAGATTTATTGCACCTTTGTCACACTTTTTTTTTCTCTCTCTTTCTCTCTGTCTTATAGCGGACCCTCTGGTGGGAAGCATAGCCACTCAGTATCTGACCAACAGAGCAGAACATGACAGAATAGCTCGACAGTGGACCACAAGATATGCCACATAGATACTGGCAGCTTTCCCCCTGTCCTCAACCCACACATTCTACCCACCCAAATGCCCCCCTTCCTCAACTCACCTCGGCTCAGCTCACCATCACCACCCCAGACCCCTCCAAATCTCCTGCAGGAGCGATCGCATCCTGGAGATACAACTTAACGACGTGCAGCGAATCTTTATAGCCTTTACAATACGGACTTGTGTATATATACACACATACACACACAATATATATTTGTCCCCCCCGAATCTGCCTTGTTTTCTTTCACCCAACTCAGACTGGGACAACAGACGAGATCCCGCCAAGCTAAACGCTAACGGTGTAGTTTTTTTTAGGGGTTTTTTTTTTTTTTTTTGTAGCTGTAGATTTTAGTTCTGTTTAAACGCCTACTCGCAAGTCTTGCTTCTTTGAGATATTAAAAAAAAAATGTATTTTGTGATGTATTAAGAAAATCGTTCCTAAAAGGTCAACCAAATATTATGGTTCATTTAGTCTAAACCATTATCTGTATGATGTTATAAAAGTGGAAAAGCATCTAGGTGTAGAATATTAAAGACGATGTGATTTTTCCGAGTCCCCCGGAGACGTTTCCCGTTCTGTGATGACCCGATGTTGTGAATCTGTTCTACCTTTGTCACTTTGTAATGAAGAGAAGCTCATTGACCGTTTTGTAGCTCGGCTAAAATGAGCCACGATGTAATATCTCCTCATACATAATAAAAAAATCTATAACCTGTCCCTCAGCTTGTGTCTGTGTCTGTTTTCATCACACGTCATATATCAGTTTGGGGAGGGAACTGTGATATCTTTGTATTTCTAAAGCCCTATTCAGACGGGATTAGTTCTACGTGGGGACGTGGGGGTAAAGTAATTATTACCAGAGCTTCTCGGTGATTTTAGTCCCGTCCGAATGTGCCATCTCGGTAATCATTAAGGACAATGTCAGTAAAGATTACGGCGACTTTTACCTTCTGTAAAAAGGTCCGGAAAAATTACCTCAGGTAATACTAATCCCGTCCGAATCCGACCCGCTGTAAATATGTACGGTAAAATTCCGTCATTTCCTGTTTAAAAGTAGTTTTTGGCACGTTTTAAAAGCATGGAGTCGCCATGTTGTCTGTTTGCGCACGTGATAACAGGAAGCAACGTCATACGCACATGACGACAAGGAGGTTACTGTGGTGCGTAAAGCGAGTTACCCCTCCCACTTCTGCTAGTTTTACTGAGATGTCTTGTCCCGTGCGAATTGGCCAATTAATATTACAGACGTCCTGAGGTAAAATCGCATCGCTCCATGTCCTCACGTAGAACTAATCCTGTCCGAATAGGGCTTAACACATCCAAGCTAAAAGTAGCAAAATTCCATGGACCGTTAACTCTTTACTAGTTCAGTAGAATTCGGAAATCAACTTATGGGATATTTTCAATGGTTATAAAGTCAGGACAATAGACTGTTGGATTTCAGTGTGAGAGGTGTGTTTTTTCCTCTGTTGATAACCTTACACAGCGTTTTAGTGGTTGAAGATAAACACCTTCAAATTTGAGATGTTTCTGGACGAGAAGAAACATTTGGTATTTCTATGAATATATCGTCCCTTAAACGCTAGATAAAAACAGAAACTTAGACCACTTTTATATAAACCATTGACCACTACTGTGGAGTGTTATACATGACATGTCTGTGAGCAGGAAAATAGAGGTTTAAGCAGAGGAGATAACCAAGATGCTACCACCACCATGCTTCACTGCATGCATGCTGTTTTCAGGCTGATGTTGGATTTCCACACGATATAATGCTTTGGGATTAGAAAATCTCATGTTTCCTGTATCTCCACTTTACATTTTTTTTTCTTAATTTCTTAACAATATGTGACATGAAGCTAGCAGCTTTGCATATCTAGCTTGCGATTTGCCAGCTCAGTCTACAGAATGGAATAGAACGGGGGCATAGAAGCCTTTATCATCACCACAAATACATTACAGCACAGTGGAATTCTTTTCTTCACATACCCCACCTGAGGAGGTTGGGGTCAGAGTGCAGGGGCAGCTACGATAAAGCGCCCCTGGAGGGGGGAGGGTTGAGGGCCTTGCTCAAGGACCCAGCAGTGATAGCTTGGCTGAGCTGGGCCTTGAACCTTAACCAGATGAGCCACCACTGCCCAAATTGCTCTAACCCTATCAGATGGGATGGAGATAGATGTTTGCCAGAGGGTCCTGCCACAGATTCTCAGTTAGATAGAGGTCTGGGTTTTGATTGGGTAAGTCTAACACAATCAGGTTCTTGGTTCAATATCATTCCACTGTATCTCTAGCAGTATGCATTCTTTTTTAACCTCTCCCCCAGTTTCTAATCTCTTTGCAGAATGAAAGAGGTTTGGAATCGGTAGGTATTTGACTCGAAATTAACCTCCTTCGTGATCGTTTCTTAATTCCTTCCAGTGAAACATACGGTATCTCACAGAAGTGAGTACACCTCTCACGGAGATCCTCAGAGAGTTCTTTTCCATGCGATGTCATGTTGAACTTTTCAGTGACCAGCATGTGACAGTGATAACACCAAATTTAACACACCTGCTCCCCATTCACACCTGAGACCTTGTAGCACTAATGAGTCACATGACACCGGGGAGAGAAAAATTACTGATTGGGCCGAATTTGGACATTTTCAATTAGGGGTGCACTCACTTTTATGTCCAGAGGTTTAAAAAAAGGGGGGGCAGTGGTGGCACAACTGGTTAAGACTATGAGTTATTAATCGGAGGATCGGGGTTCAAGGCCAAGCCGTGAGCAAGGCCCTCAACCCTCCCTGCTCCAGGGGCCTTGTATCATAGCTGCCCCTGCACTCTGACCCCAACCTCCTCAGTTGGGGTATGTGAAGAAAAGAATTCCACTGTGCTGTAATGTATATGTGGCGATAATAAAGGCTTCTTTTCTTCATTTTCTTAGACATTAATGGCTGTGTTGAGTTATTTTGAGGGGACAGCAAATTTACACTGTAATACAAGCTGTACACTCACTACTTTATATTGTAGCACGGTGTCATTACTTCAGTGATGTCACATGAATGGATATAATAAAATATTTACAAAAATGTCAGGGATGTACTCACTTCTGTAAGATACTGTATCAACACAACACGAGGCTACCACCACCATGCTTCAGAGTGATGATCAATAAGCACTGTTTTTGACAGCAAATATGAAAAAAGTACATGAAAAAAATCTTTTTTTTTATACACGTCAAATTTTATTTTATATACACAATATATACAGTATACAATTTTTTTAAATTTTTTATTTATTTATTTATTTATTTATTTATTTATTTATTTATTTATTTTAAACAATTTTTTTGGATTCAGGCTTTGTGGAGTGTCCAAGCTGTGACTGTCCTGTGAAAAGCTACTACCATATGAGCTATGGACCTCTCCACTTCCATCAGTTAGTTTTGGCAGGATGTAAAATTTTTGGCACCCTTCTTGCAATGTCTGACATTGTAATATTGAACATATTGAAATGGGAGTAAATTCACACCTCCAAATGATTTGCATCTCCATGGAGTGAGTAACATGTGCAGCTTTTTACTCTTTGGTGTGTGCGTGTGGACTTTCCTCTTCCATCCACCACATGTTTTGAACAAGGTTTACTTATGAAACTGAAATGGACACAGCATAACAAAATATTTCTTTTGTAACCTCAACGGTTTCTGCTTTACTCCGGATGCTTGTTTAGGGTTAGTAAGTAAGTAAGGGTTAGGATCCACCGTGGATCCTATCTATCACCGTGGATATGGCCAAGTCTTAATCTTGAATCTTTGAAATTCCATTACTTCATGGTGCCATCGGTTTTACCCCCAGCAGTAAAACCAGTAGGTTTGGGTGCTTTTTCTTGTTCCTAGGTTCAATTCCTGGAACATGCAGCTGTTCTGGACATTTTTTACTTGATCAATGATGGCACTGATCATGTGTAATGTTTATGTAGGTTTATAGCAGAAAAAGGCAAATGATTTTTTGAAACCTTTAAGCAGAAAACTTTACAGTGTGTTTTTTTCTGTTGACAATCTGATACTGAGTACTGAATTGCGTGTGTGTGTGTGTGTGTGTGTGTGTGTGTGTGTGTGTGTGTGTGTGTGTGTGTGTGTGTGTGTGTGTGTGCGCATGTTACCATCATCTATGTGGTACTCCACTTTTCTTTAAATTTCTTGCATAACTGTCATTGATTTTTAGGTGCTTAAAGGATGGCCAGCACACACACACACACACACACACACACACACACACACACACACACACACACACACACACACACACACACACACACACACACACACACAATCTGTTTGTCTCTCTAACACTGTTGCCCTTTGTAGAGACTGAAATTATCCCGGACTGCTAGTGTGTGTGTGTGTGTGTGTGTGTGTGTGTGTGTGTGTGTGTGTGTGTGTGTGTGTGTGTGTGTGTGTGTGTGTGTCATTCACACCCTGGAGAAGAATTGTGATGTGTACAGCCCCCTGGTGGCTCATGTTTTAATGACGTTTGCCCTTTGGCTGTGAGAGACTCGTGTTTCCTCTTCATTGGAACGACACAGTGCTCGGATTCCTCTCCTATTATATCAGATATATAAATACGTCAATAAATAATAGACTATTGTGGCGCATATTGGATAAAAAATACAAAATAAAATTCTGTGTAAATACAGTAAATCAAATAATGCTAGTTTTTAAAGTATTTCATTGGTAGTGAAATAAGTTCTGTTTGTTTTATTTGTTTTTATTATTTTTTTCAGCCAGTAAACTCACTACAGATATATATTATAATCTGAAGGGAGGGAGGGAGGGAGGGAGGGAGGGTGGATGGTAAGAAGGAACAGAAGGAAGGGAGGGAGTGAAGAATGGGGAAGGAAGGATGGAATGAAGGAAGGAAGGAACAGAAGGGAGGGAGGGAGTGAAGAACGGGGAAGGAAGGAAGGAACAGAAGGGAGGAAAAGGAAAGGGAGGGGAAGGGAAGGGTGGGAGGAAAGAAGGAAGAAAGGAAGGAATGAAGGAACAGAAGTGAGGGAATAAGGAAGAGAAGGAAGAAGGGGGGATGGGATGAAGGAACAGAAGGGAGGGAGGCAGTGAAGAGTGGGGAAGGGAGGAAGGAAGGAAGGAACAGAATGGGGGGGAAGGGGGAGGAAAGAAGGAAGAAAGGAAAGAAGGAATGGAAAGAAAGGGATGTAAGGAAGGGAAAAAATGGAAGCAACAAAAAAAGGAGCCTTCAGAGCTTTCACGATGTTTGAATATCCTTCTGCTTTGTTTTGTTTTTGTTGTGTTTTTTTTTTTTAGTCATGAAGCTTCATGAGCACTTCCTTTGGTCTTCATGACCACGATCTGCTGCGTTTTCTGCGTAATAATGCATTATTATATTTCTCTTTCTTATTTTCTCCTTATTACGACTTCATTTTCTCGTGATCCGGACATAACAAAATGTTGTTTTCGTACCATACCTGACAAATAAATATATAAATAAATCGAATATATTCCTAAATATGTCTTTACCTCCATCTCCAAGAATTTGACAAACATCAGATGTCTTACAATCAGTAATAATAAGAACAGTAATTTGGTTCTAATTCAATATTATTAGTTTATTGAAATTCATTAGAATTAAAATGACCAGAATGGAATATTTTATGTAAGAACCGTGAGAACAGACATCAATCATTGCAATTAAAAAGAGAACTGGACACACTCTCTCTCTCTCTCTCTCTCTCTCTCTCTCTCTCTCTCTCTCTCTCTCTCTCTCTCTCTCTCCTCTCTCTCCTCCTCTCCCCTCTCCTCTCTCCCTCAACACACACAACACACTCTCTCTCACCCTCCTCCTCACTCCCTTCCCTCACCTCAACCTCACTCCCTCCACACCGCCCCCCCAACACCACAACAGCCCCCCCCCAGTCACTCTCCTCTCCTCTCTCCTCTCGTGCTCTCTCTCTCTCTCCTATCCTCACACACACAAACCTCCTCACTCACTCACTCACACCACACACACACACAACACACGACACACCCACCAACACAACACACACACACACACACACGCGCGCGCTCCTCTTCCGCTCCTCGCGCCTCTTCTCTTCTCTCTCTCACGCACGTCACTCACTCACTCACTCACTTCACGTCACACACACACACACTCTCTCTCTCTCTCACACACAAACACTCACTCACTCACTCACTCACTCACTCACACACACACACACACACACACACACACACACACACACACACACACACACACACTCTCTCTCTCTCTCACACTCACTCACTCACTCACTCACTCACTCACACACACACACTCTCTCTCTCTCTCTCACACACAAACACTCACTCACTCACACACACACACACACACACACACACACACACACACACACACACACACACACACACACACACACACGCATCACTGTTATAAAGCACCGTTAAATGTGAGTGGCAGTGTATATCACCACATGAGGGAGACAAAGCATTAAGTGTAATTGGCTAAACCCTGATTAAGTTTATACACTACACTAATTACAGCGAGATTACAGCAGGTCCTTATAGTGCAGATCAGTCATAACAATTCCAGTTCTATTGCAATCTACAGCTTTAACAATTGAAAACAATATATATATATTGACAGATAGAAATAAATAGATATCAATAAATTAGTGCACAATAGTCAGACATAGGGATTGTATATAATGAGAGGGTATACAATTGTAACATGGCTTCTGATGGCTGGATTTAAATAACAATCATCTACACATAATGATCACACCACAGTGTCCTGGTAAGTGTTTCTCGCACGTCCAGAAAGTTCTTAATGGACATAATGGTCATCTACAGCAAAATACTGGAAAGCTTTTATTCTTATTCAGCTTTTTGTAGTGATGGAATTGTACATGGGTTGTGTTGATGTATTTATAATTAACATTCATATGTTATTACATCACATCACAGCCGATCTCCAGGTCAGATGGTGCTGATAACAGCAGTTCTGAAGGTAGTTCTAAAAATTCAAGGAAATATTTTTGTCTCGAATTTAGTCGAGGAAATGTCAAGTCTTCTCATCGATCCCAACCTATCGCTCCGTTGTTAGGACGAGACATAAATTCTGTCTTGTGACACTTTTCTTTGTGTGAATCCCATTTTTCTCGACCAAAAGGTTTTTCTAATTTTATCTTTACAGCATTTGAATAGAATTTATGCTCTAAAGATTAAAAGTTTATGGTAGCCAAGTTTCTGTCCTCCTATCCTGTTATCGATAAAGTGAAAATATGTATAAGAAAAGATAGATAGATAGATAGATAGATAGATAGATAGATAGATAGATAGATAGATAGATAGATAGATAGATAGATAGAATAAGTATGTAAGATAGATAGATAGATAGATAGATAGATAGATAGATAGATAGATAGATAGATAGATAGAATAAGTATGTAAGATAGATAGACAGATAGATAGATAGATAGATAGATAGATAGATAGATAGATAGATAGATAGATAGATAGATAGATAGATAGATAGATAGAATAAGTATGTAAGATAGATAGATAGATAGATAGATAGATAGATAGATAGATAGATAGATAGATAGATAGATAGATAGATAGATAGAATAAGTATGTAAGATAGATAGACAGATAGATAGATAGATAGATAGATAGATAGATAGATAGATAGATAGATAGATAGATAGATAGATAGATAGATAGATGTGTGCGATCGACATAAAGAATAACAATTGTGTTATTGTGTTACGAGACCAGACCTGGAGGTGGTACAGTACATCTCTAGATGCCTCAGGATGAGTAGAAAAAGAGAAGCAAGTGGAGAGAAATTAGCACAGCTGCTGTCCATAATATAAACCAGCGCTAGATGATGATATGCATTTGATCAGATCTCCTGGAGCACAAGGTTATAGGATGTATTACTGTATGTGTGCACAATTCTGCACATTTTACCAGTCCAGTGGTTATATTTTGCTCCTACCAGTTCACATTGTTTGTAACCTAATGCCTAGAGTTTGGGAAAGCAAATTAGATTGTAACCTTCTGAAGGATTCGGAGTTTGTGGACAGATAATTGTACAAAAGGTATTCATGAGCATGACAGGCTCACAGATTAAGGCTGGAACAGTCCACCAAGTAAACATCCGGTCCTGTGGTCAGTAGTCGACACACACCGTCAGGAAGCACAATCAGTACGTGAATTTTCATGTGTGACAGCAATAAAAATAAGAAAAGTTGCATACGTTACATACGTTCATAAGTTTTATACAAATATTTCCAGCTCCTTTGGGATTCATGAAGACGTCTGAATCCAGCACAGCCTCAATGCAGCAGAACAAAAATCTTACTGTTATTCCAACTATTATTATTCCTGGAGAAATGTACTTTCTTTTAAATTCTTGGTCTAAATTTAAATATTTTTTTTATTTAAATTCTAAATTCTGGATGATGTTTTTCAGTGAATATTTTTGTTCTTTTTATATTTTTGAGACCGGCCACGCTGTATGGCTTAGAGACAGTGTCACTGAAGAAGAGACAGGAGTCAGAGCTAGAGGACAGGACAGTGGTGAGACCGACCACGCTGTATGGCTTAGAGACAGTGTCACTGAAGAAGAGACAGGAGTCAGAGCTAGAGGACAGGACAGTGGTGAGACCGACCATGCTGTATGGTTTAGAGACAGTGTCACTGAAGAAGAGACAGGAGTCAGAGCTAGAGGACAGGACAGTGGTGAGACCAGCCATGCTGTATGGCTTAGAGACAGTGTCACTGAAGAAGAGACAGGAGTCAGCGCTAGAGGACAGGACAATGGTGAGACCGACCATGCTGTATGGTTTAGAGACAGTGTCACTGAAGAAGAGACAGGAGTCAGAGCTAGAGGACAGGACAGTGGTGAGACCGACCATGCTGTATGGTTTAGAGACAGTGTCACTGAAGAAGAGACAGGAGTCAGAGCTAGAGGACAGGACAGTGGTGAGACCGGCCATGCTGTATGGCTGAGACAGTGTCACTGAAGAAGAGACAGGAGTCAGCGCTAGAGGACAGGACAGTGGTGAGACCGGCCATGCTGTATGGCTTAGAGACAGTGTCACTGAAGAAGAGACAGGAGTCAGCGCTAGAGGTAGCCAAGCTGAAGATGTCGAGGCTCTCTTTGGGAGTGACGAGATTGGACAGGATTAGGAACGAGTACATCAGAGGGACAGCTCATGTTGGACGTTTGGGGGACAAAGTTAGGGAGGCCAGATTAAGATGGTTTGGACACGTCCAGAGGAAGGAGAGTGAGTATATATATTGGTAGGAGAATGTATGCCATGCAAGCGGAGCTGCCAGGCAGGAGGCAAAGAGGAGGTATACTGTATGGATGTAATTAATGAGGATTTGTAGTGAGTGAGTGTAAGTGTTGAGGATGCAGAAGATAGGGCTAGGTGGAGAGAGATGATTCCTGAAGGGAAAAGCTGAAAGAAGAAGAAGAAGTTCTTTGAATTTTTGCGTGAGCTAAAATTCCTAAATTTAAATTTCTGGATTAAAGACTCTGGATTAATTTTGCATGCTTACGTTTGTGACCTTTAGATTCTATATTAAAGCTCCTGAATTGGTATCGGGCTTCTTCTGGGTGTCACGTGAACCACATTTCACACAATAATATCTAATTCAATACAATTCATTTTTATTTTTATTTTTATTTCTAGAGCGCTTTGAACAGTGGACGTTGTTGAAAATATGACCTTTGGTGCACCAACACATGAATTACAGTAACAGTCAAATCAGTAAGTGAATGTTTATATCTGATGTTATAGTTAATAGTTGCATAAAAGTTACTTAAAGATATTTCCAGCTGCCTTCGGGTTCACGGAGACATCTGGATCCTACACGGTCTCAATGCTGAAGAACAGAAACTGATTTAAAATCTCACTGTTATTTCGACTATCATTTTGTATCAGCGTCCAAAGAGGCATGACTGACAGCTCGGTTAAAATTCTCCCATTCTTCTCTAATTAGCAGAGATATTAGACACATCGTGGCACCGTTCCCTTCGCTCGGTGTTCAGCTCTGTCATTTTTCAGATGCATTTGGTTACCTCAGGCAAAACAAACTGACTGTTCCGCGTGAGTTTATCACCGGCCCTCTCCAGATAAGCGGACCACTCGGAGTCGGACGTGATGAGGTTCAGAAACGTGAAACTGCCGTACAGTAACAAACAGCAGGGCAAGATTTGATGAGCACGATATTAATGTTACGGGTGTTTATTTCTACAAATGAGTCACTGTAAATGTCAGATATAATTGCTGATGTTACTGACAGAGACACTGCGGTAGTTTCGTTCCCGATCAGCTTCCCAAGATAAGATGTACGGGTTTATTTGAGGTTCCTGAGGTAAAGTTACCGGAGTAAAGTTTTCAAGATGATTTTCATAAAGTTCCTGAGGTTCAGAAATTATTTTCCTGTATTTCTGTATCTAGTCTTTTACTTTTAAGGCATCTATTTTTACTCTGTTTTTCTGGGTTTTCATCTTAACTTCTGGGTTAATTATTTATTTATTTTGTGTGTGTGTGTGTGTGTGTGTGTGTGTGTGTGTGTGTGTGTGTCTGGGGTGTGTGTGTGTGGGTGTGTGTGTGTGTGTTTGGTCTTAATTTCATTTGCAATTCCTTGCACAAAACCTTTCTATCTTACGCTCATGGGTCCGTATTCATAAAGAGAATCATCTCCGAGAGCTCCTGAGATGACATGAGGAAAAAAAATCAGACTCAACAGTGAACTAATCCTCATCTGTGAGACCCTGGATATTGTGATTATAAAGGATTTTCCTTCTATAACTGTGTGCTTTATGGTATATAGGTACGTGTATATATGTCGTGTTCGTATAGCTCACCTTGTCCAGTATGTGTTGTAGAACAGATTTGTAGTTTATTGTCTGATCCATCCCATGTTGATTCTTTGCTTGTTTAGTTTGTGTTTTTCTGATACAGCCCAAGTTTGGGAAGTCGTGGCCTAATGGTTAGAGAGTCTGACTCCTAACACTAAGGTTGTGGGTTCGAGTCTCGGGCCGGCAATACCACGACCGAGGTGCCCTTGAACAAGGCACCGAACCCTCCCAACTGCTCCTCGGGCGCCGCAGCATAAATGGCTGCCCACTGCTCCGGGTGTGTGTTCAAGGTGTCTGTGTGCACTTTGGATGGGTTAAACACAGAAACACAGAGTTTCTTCTCTACAACATTAGAAGGATTTGGCCACTTTTGTCCACACAGACTGCCCAGGTACTTGTTCAGTCTCTTGTCATTTCTAGACTGGATTACTGCAATGCACTGCTGGCAGGTCTACCTATGAACGCAATCCGTCCTCTGCAAATGATCCAAAATGCAGCTGCCCGGCTTGTTTTCAACCTGCCAAACTTCTCGCATACCACCCCGCTGCTGCGATCCCTCCACTGGCTTCCGGTAGCTGCACGCATCCGGTTCAAAACACTGATGCTGGCCTACAAAGCCAAAAATGGACCAGCTCCGTCTTACCTCAAAGCCCTCATCATTCCTCGCACTGCACCCCGCAACCTCCGATCTACCAGCACTGCTCGACTGGTTCCGCCATCTCTCAGGGTAAGAGGCAAGTATACTACAAGACTCTTCTCTGTTCTGGCACCAAGGTGGTGGAATGAACTTCCCCTAGAGGTCCGGACAGCCGAGTCACTGGCTATTTTCAAGCGGCGGTTGAAGACCTACTTATTCAGGAAACACTTCAGCTAGCACTTCTTTCCTTATCCTTTGCATCTTAAAAAAAAAAAAAAAAAAAAAAAAACTGACACTTTTTCATTGTAACTTTGAACAAATGTTTTAAACTCATGGTATCTTAAGTATGTAACCTAGTGAACCAGCATTAATGTATTCAATGTTAGAGATTTAAGCACTTATGTACGTCGCTCTGCATAAGGGCATCTGCCAAATGCTGTAAATGTAAATGTAAATGTAGAACAAATTCTGAGTATGGGTCACCGTACTTAGCCATATGTCACGTCACTATCACTTTTTAGGTTCTTGTGTGTGTCTCCAACCATACCATGATTCTAAGCTTAAAATCATGGGCTTAAATTCTTCAGTAGAGAGCAGGTTATTAGTAGAAAGGAGGGTTTGTTGATGGTGGTTCTTGATGATTATGGAGGTCCTGAGCTGTGGTCATTACATTTCCATTACAGTGAAATTTATTTACTACAAACACGGTTGTTTCCCAGTAGTGATAGTAATAGTAGTAATTAGCTTGATTTGATGAAGTTGTTGTTGTAGGTGTAGATGAGAGCTTCTGTCTATGAACCTCTTTTATAGCCTCTTTTCTGTTAGGACAAAAGATGGGACTGCTGCTTGGCACTGAATGTGCTCTTCAAGTGTGTGCGTGTGTGTGTGTGTGTGTCTGTGTGTCTGTGTGTCTGTGTGTCTGTGTGTGTGTTTCTCTACATGCATGTGTGGTGTGTGTTTCTCGCCGTGTGTGTGCGTTTTTCTTCATTCGTGTGTATTTGTGTGTGTTTGTGTGTCTGTTTCTCCTCATGCATGTATGTCTGTGTGTTTTTTCTATGCATTTTTGTGTGTGTAAGTTTCTCCATTTGCTCCATTTGTATGTTTCTTTGTATGTGTGTGTGTCTGTTTCTTCCCATGATTATTTTATGTATTTTGTCCATGCATGTGTGTGTATGTATGTTTTCCCCATGCATTTGTGTGTGCGTGTGTCTGTGTGTATGTGCGTGTGTGTGCGGTGTGTGTCTGTGTGTGTGTGTGCGTGTGCGTGTGTGTGTGTCGTGTGTCTGTGTGTGCGTGTGTGTGTGGCGTGTGTCTGTGTGTGCGCGCGTGTCTGTGCATGTGTGTGGCGTGTGTCTGTGTGTGTGTGTGCGTGTGTGCGTGCTTGTGTGTGTGTGTGTGTGTTTCCTTCCATGCTGTTGAAGTCGTAACAAGTGGAGAGCACAGTGACTTAATTGAGATGAAGTGAGCCATGGGACAGTGTCTGTGCCAATGAGTGTCCTGAACACAATACACACTCGATTACAAGGACCTTACTTTTATTTTTCAAGGGTCACTCTTTTATTCGCACACTTTTTCTCAGCGCTTTAGGATATTTCTTAAGAAAAGAACACGTACTTAATGAAATGTAACGTTTTCCTACTTAAATTGCAATAAATTACCTGATTCCTGGAGGACGTCGTCTTGAACGGCGGCATGTCCTCCATGCTCCAGTCTTTCTAGTTCTTTTTCTTGATTCTGGGTTGTTTTATACTGTTTATTCTAGCAATGACATTATAACAGGTTAATGTAACACTAAACAGACACGATGCATGACATTCTTTAAGAAATTAAAATCTTATTAATAATTTAAAAAGTTTTTTGTTTAATAATAATCCTTTATTTTTGTCACGTATACATTACAGCACAGTGAAAATCTTTCTTCGCATGTCCCACTGTTGGAGGTTGGGGTCAGAGCACAGGGTCCGCCATGATACAGCACCACTAGAACAGAGATGGTTAAGGGGCCTTGCTCAAGGGCCCAACAGTAGCATCTTGGCAGTGCAGGGGCTTGAACCCTAATCGTACAATCAACAACCCAGAGCCTCAGCCACTTGAACCACCACAGATGTAGCAGCATGTTAGAAAAATAGCTGTCATGACAGTGTTTGTCCTGAGTAATTGACTCATTCATTGAAAGGGGCATGTTTAAAATAATAGCAGTGTGGAGTTTAATGAGAGAACTCGTTTATTGTGTGAAAAAAAAACAGGTGTCATTAATTATCCTTTATTATAGAAGAAGGGAAGCAAATGTTTCACCCATTGTTGATATGTAAAATGGGCCTTTCCAAACATTGGTCTGAGGAACAGCGTAATCTGATTAAAGAGTCAATGGGAGAGGGAAAGACGTATAAAGACGTGCAGCAAATTACAGGATGCTCAGCTAAAACGATCCCGCATGCTTTAAAAACGGTAACAAAAACCCGAAACACGCCGAAGAAAACGACCACAATTGCTGTTAAAACAGATAGAAGGATAGTCAGAATGGGAGATTCAGCCAATCATCGGTTACAGTAAGAAGACGTTTGACATGAAGCTAAGCTATGAAAAAGAAACGGCCATAAAGCAGCGATGTTTAAAAAACAGCATGTTAAATCGGAATCGGTTCAAATTTGCCAAGAAATACAGTAATCCCTCGCCACTTCACGGTCCAAGTTTTGCGGTTCAGGTTTCGTGGCCTCAGTGCATCGCTGATTTTTCAAAAATATTCATCGAAAAATAAATATAAAAACGGTTTCCCAGGATCCCAGAAAAAGAGAGAAACTCTCTCAGAGGGTTTGTACATACCCACGGGAACTCAGACAAGGCACATGATTGGTTCCCGGCGTGAGATCTGAGCTGATTGGCTGCGCATCATCGCATCCTCTCCCAGCAGCTTCCCTTGTTGTATCTCGCCACTCTCGTTCACACTGTCAACTGTGTCTCGCGTATTGTGTTCGAAATTAACTTTTCGTTAAGCCCATACAATGCCTCCTAAGCGCCGTGCCCCTGCGAAATATTCCTCTAGTGAGCCCAAGAGGAAGAGGAAGATGATGACCATCAGTGAAAAGGTCAAACTTTGGGCCAATCCTACTTCGCGGATTTTCACCTATCGCGAGGGGTTCCGGTCCCCATTAACCGCGATTGGCCCAAAAAAAGAGTAATGGCGTAACATTCTGTGGTCTGATGAGAGTAAAATTGTTCTTGTCAGGTCTCGTTGTCATTGACAGTGTGTCAGACCTCCAGGTACTGAATTCAAGCCACATTACACTATGAAGACATTGTAGATGTTTCTCCTGCCATAGCAGTTGGCCTATTTAGCAAATACCAGGAATAACATGGATCAGTTTGGATACATCAAAATCCTCAAAGAGATTATGTTGCCCTCTGCTGAAGAGGAAATGCCCCTGAAATGTGGGTTTCAACAAGACAACGACCCCAAACATACATCTTTGTTCCAGGCATAAAAGATTGAGGTAATGAAGGTGCCAGCTCCATCCCCTGACCCCTCAACCTCACTGAAATGTTGTGGGGTGAGATTACATTAGAAAAAAATGCAGTTTCTGAATCAAAACCCAAAAAAATCAGAGGAGCTGTGGAATGTAGTTGGGTTGAAATATCTGATTCTAGGTGCTGGAAGTTTGGTTGACTCGATGCGACACAGATGCACAAAAGTTCTTAAAAACATTGGTTATGCAACTAAATATTCCTAATAATAATAATAATAATAATAATAATAATAATAATAATAATAATAATAATAATAACTTCTAATTTTTAATTACATAATTTTTTTAATTGGTAACACTTTGAAAAAATGAATATGTATTTTTTTTTACTGCATTTAAAATATCAACATAAAAGCTATTAATTATATTTGCACTTTTATTCACATACTGCTATTTATTTGAACACAGCTTTATGTGAACATGTTTCTTCTCTTTAACCCTAGTTGTCTTGACAGGTTTTGCATTCTGAACTCAATTCTAATAATTCTCACGATTTTTCTTCACATTTTTAAGGAAACAGGTGAAAGTTTCTAAGTTAAACCTTTGGGAAATGTCTCACAGTGTAACCTGTTTTATTCTTCAAATAAGTAACGTAAACATCTCATTAGATTTGCAGCAAAATCAAGGACAGTTGTTGTATGAAATTCCTTATAAAATAAAATAAAATAAAATAAAATAAAATAAAATAAAATGATTTGCAGCAAAATCAGGGACAGTTGTTGTTTGAATTTCCTTATAAAATGAAATGAAATAAAATAAAATAAAAGGATTTGCAGCAAAATCAGGGACAGTTGTTGTATGAAGTTCTTATAAAATTAAATAAATATATATATATATATAAAATTAATTGATTTGCAGCAAAATCAAGGACAGCTGTCGTGTGGAGTTCCTTATTTGAATCCATTTGTATGTGATTTTAGCGGTGTGTTTGTCACATTAATTCCACAGATATTTAGAAAATACAAGAGATCTATCATTTATCAATTTCATTTTGTAATAATATTAAAAAACAGCATTATTAAATGTCTCGGGGATCATTTGGGCTGTTGTAGTGAAAATGGCTTCTTTTTTCCATCATTTGTATACTATTAAAAAGTCAGAAAACTTACAATACAGTACAGTACAGTACAATAAAGACAAAAAAATAAAAAAGAAAAGAAAAAAGAATGCAATTTACAAGGGCTATGTTCATTCGGGTCTACAGATGGAGCTCTCTCTACACTCGGCAACTCCATGGTGTCCCAGACGACACTTCTTCTTTAATGATGAAGCTCAGATGGTGTGCTAAGTGTCTCCTCTGGGAGGTTTATTGTAATGGCAGTTTAGCCGTCACGGCCCGACACGAGCCTGCACAGAGCGCAGCTGCTGCTGGGAGTAACACTGCACTTCTCTGCTTTAACCTGTCAGCTTTAAATACGGCCTCTGATCCCTCCGCCTTACCCTCCATCTAATCTATACACAACATGGATAAAACCGGTCATCGCTGCTTGACGATCTATAGTTTACATTTCATAAGAATTCATTACAAATTTGCCCGTATGGGAAAGGTTTTTTTATTTTTTATTATTTATTTGTTTTTGTATTGCTTAAGGTCCTATTATTTGCCCTGGAATTATTCACAATTATTACATAATGTTAATATCATAATATTTAAACAGAACATGTCGGCAAACTAAAAGGTTTCTTCTCGGTTAAGTAAAGGTAGACTAATAAGAACAAGAAACCTGCTTCTTCCTTTGTACAATCAACAAACTTTTTGAGATGTAGTTGGTGACGCTTTTTTGCTGAAACCTGGCAACCCGTCCAGTCTTATGCTTAAATATTAGATGACAGGATAAGATTGTCTTTTTGCACTTTCCACCGAATCCGTCTAGCAGTCCTGGTTAGATGCTAACTGCATTTCATTAGCTTTGTGCTTGTATTCCACTCAATCGCAGTAACGCCGAATCTAATCGGATTTAATCCGATCTAATTACATTAACATTTATGGCATTTGGCTTATGTCCTTACCCAGAGTGACTTACATCTCATTTATACAGCTGCGCACTTGAGTTGAGTGTTAAGGGCCTTGCTCAGGGGCCTAGATTTAGATTTAAATCTAAAGTGATTAGATTTAAACACATAGCATTCTGATCAGAAGTCCAATGTTTCAATCAACTGAGCTCCAAACCCTGAGTAGATGACACCACAGTTATATATTATCTTCCTTTTTAATTCAATTCCATTTTATTTGGACATTGTTTTAAAGCATTTGCAGTATAGAGAAAATATAGGACAAAACGTTTGAAAGTTTAATATTAGACTTATAAGAAATATTTAAATTTACTTGTATTTGCACGTTTGCCTTACACCTCCAGGGTTGGGGTTCGATTCCCGCCTCCGCCTTGTGTGTGTGGAGTTTGCATGTTCTCCCCGCGCCTCGGGGGTTTCCTCTGGGTACTCCGGTTTCCTCCCCCGGTCCAAAGACATGCATGGTAGGTTGATTGGCATCTCTGGGAAATTGTATGTAGTGTGTGAGTGAATGAGAGTGTGTGTGTGTGCCCTGTGATGGGTTGGCACTCCGTCCAGGGTGTATCCTGCCTCGATACCCGATGACGCCTGAGACCCGAGAAGTTCGGATAAGCGGTAGAAAATAAACGAATGAATGAATGTATTCCCCCTCTTTTCAGTGAGTAGAAGAGTGGGTGAAGAAATGATGATAGAACCATTTCCTTGGATTTCTTGCTTTCTTAGAATTGAGAATAATGCAGAATAAAGATCAGGCAGAGCATTAAAACCAGTGACTAACGTTATTTATTAAAATTCATTAAAACCAGTGATTAATGTTAATTATCTCATTACAGTGGCGCCTTTCAAGGGTTAGAATATACTGTAAGTATTAGGCAGCAAAGTAAAGTTCTCGAAGCTGATGTGTTGGAATCAGGTAGACCTTAACCAGTACATGACCTTTTCTTGAGGTATGACTTCTGACTGCATCTTTTTAGTTCGTTCCTTTTGGGTTTCTTTTAATAAGTCACCTGCACTTGTATCTACATTCACGCCATATGACAGACACCTTCATCCAGAGTGATTCACATTTCTTCTCTTTTTGAACAACTGAGCAATTAAGGGTTAAGGGCCTTGCTCAAGGGCAGAGGTGTCAGTTTGTTGGACCTGGTATTTGAACTCACAACCTTCTGATCAAATGAAACATCCAACACTAAGCTACCACATATCAGACTCCATCGTCTCACAATCTGTTTTCTCAAAAACTGATTTAACAAACTATTTCAGAAGAGAAAGTGTAGATAGAGCTCTGTTTCTTTTACATGAGGACATTATTCTTTTTACCAGAAGCTAAAAACTTACGTTTCCTCCTGTTTTGTTGTGTCCTTGTTGAACAAAGTCTTAGTCATGTCTCACTCCACAGTGATGGTTAATATGAAGTTCATATGAAAGTAGACACTCAGGGATTTAAGAATATGTAGTTTTTCATCAGTGTTTCTGTTTTCCTCTAGTATATCAGGGCCAATGTATTCTATCCTCGAGGAAAATGATGATATCAAACCCAGTTCTGCTCTCTGAGACGCCCCAAGTTCTTTTTTCATAAGCAGCTAAAATTGTGAAGGTGTTTATCTTCAACCACTAAAACTCAGTGTCAGGTTATCAACAGAGGGAAAATCACACGTCTCACACTGAAAGTCCTGACTCCTTTTATATCAGACTTGAAAAGTGTGAAAAAAACAATTAAAAGACAAAAAAAAAAGACAGAATTAAAAAAAACAAATTAGAAATGTAAATTTTAAATATTTGTCAGCTGCATCAAGCAGTTATTATTAGTCATTATTAGCCCCATCAAGCAGTTATTATTAGTTATTATTAGCCCCATCAAGCAGTTATTATTAGTTATTATTACCCCCATCAAGCAGTTATTATTAGTTATTATTAGCCCCATCAAGCAGTTATTATTAGTTATTATTAGCCCCATCAAGCAGTTATTATTAGTTATTATTAGCCCCATCAAGCAGTTATTATTAGTTATTATTACCCCCATCAAGCAGTTATTATTAGTTATTATTAGCCCCATCAAGCAGTTATTATTAGTTATTATTAGCCCCATCAAGCAGTTATTATTAGTTATTATTAGCCCCATCAAGCAGTTATTATTAGTTATTATTAGCCCCATCAAGCAGTTATTATTAGTTATTATTAGCCCCATCAAGCAATTATTATTAGTTATTATTAGCCCCATCAAGCAGTTATTATTAGCTATTATTAGCCCCATCAAGCAATTATTATTAGCAACATCAAGCAGTTATTATTCTAAGCAGTTATCCAAAATATTTACAAAATATGTTTTTATTAGAATTATGTTTTATGTCTGAAAATGAATATTTTCATCTATTATGAAAACTCCAATCCCGTTTTTACAAGACACGGCTCTTGTTCTGACAGCTGGGCATGTGTAATTAAACGACACATCATAAAGATAACACTGACTGTCAACACCTTGTCATTTTAATAATACGAACCCTGATGAAATGCAATTAAAGCCTTTTTTTTCTGGTTATAAATGAAGATAAAACCTGGATGGACCTGAAAGTGCTGGAAGATCAGAACACAGACTTGCACACAGGCTTGCATGATTTAATCCAGCTGTTTTATTTTCTTCCATTTTACACATTACCACAAATCCAGCTTTTTCAATTACTGTGTCTTTTTATTGCTTAGTATTGGTTACAAAATAAATAATTAAATAAAAATAAAAAAAGTGAAACAGTGGTTCGTTCCCAAAACCATGTGATATACGCCATGTTCTTTGCTTATTTTTTTATTTACTAACCTTTCGACAGCAGATTATTTAATTGTCAGCAAAATGATTATATTACTATATCAGTTTAAAAAATTCTACTGTTAACAAGTTGAAATAATTTTATTGTACAGTGCTGTGAAAAAGTATATATCCTGATTCTTTCTTTCTTTCTTTCTTTCTTTCTTTCTTTCTTTCTTTCTTTCTTTCTTTCTTTCTTGCATATTTGTCACACTTAAATGATTGAGATCATCAAGAAAAACAAAATGAAGGTTTTTAAAGTCCAGACTTTGACTAGGAAACTCTAAAATGTTGAGTTTAATTTTGTTTTTCTTGATTGTCTCATTCATTCAAGTCTGACGAATATCAACAACACCAGGCGGTTCATGCTCAGAAACCCTCCAAAGTGAGTAAATTACAAAGATCCTGCGATGAAGAGTGATCCAGATTTCCTCCACAGAGATATGAAAGCCTCATTGGCAGATATCGCTAACAGTTTATTGCCATCGTTGCTGACGAGGGTGACACAACCTGATATTAGGTTTAGGGGGCAGTTACTTTTTCACATCAGGCCAGATTAGTTTGGACTAGGGAAGCTTGTCTCCGAATTGTTTTAAAAAATTATAAAAGATTATTGCGAATTTATATCTGAGAATTGTGACTTTTCTTCTCAGAATTCTGAGATTTTTTTCTCAGTAATCCGGCATATATTTAATCATTATGACGTCATGACCTAGACGACCTCGCACGTGAAAATCCACCCTTTGTCCATCTAAAAGACTCATTAATTGACAGACAGTTTCTCTGTCTGTAATAATCTCAGATTAAAAGTCACAATTGTGAGAAATAAAGTCAGAATTCTGAGATTTAAAGTCAGAATTCTGGGAAGAAAATTGCTAAATTTTCTTGGGTTAGTTTTGTATAATATTAACATTTGTTTGATGATCTCAATCATTTAAGTGTGACAAATATGTAAAAATAAATATTGAAAATACCAAGAAATAATTTTTTCACAGCTATGTAAATTTTAAATGTTTTTTTTTGTTTTGTTCTGAATTTTTATATTTATGAAGAGCTGCTTTAAGACAATGTCTGTTGTTTGAAGTGCTATTAAGTGGTTTAAGAATTGTAGAATTGTAGAAGGTAATGATCATTCCAAATGATGCTTTTAACTCCAGGATCATTTCACACATGATTTAAAGTATCACTTCTAAATTAGAAGCAGGATTAGCATGACTTTTTAACCGGGGTAATGAAACCCTGCTCTGAAGCAGAATTAGCACGGCTTTTTCAGAATTATCCCCACATTGTGGTGCTAAATGTTTACAGTGTGAAATTTAGTGGTGATAGAATATTACTGCTAGATGCTTAGCAACAGACACACAATCAGATTTTGAACAGAGCTTCGGTCTGAGATGTGATTCATACAGTCACAGAAATCCCGCGTAACTGTCACTGTATATAAACAGCTGCAGCGTTTGAGGGAAAAATAAAAAAAATAAGGTCAAACGGTGACGGACGACTCGTCAGTCGGAGCAGAGACGGTTTACTGAATTATTTTTATTTTGTAAAAAATAGTAACTGGATATTAATGAACATCTGGTCAAATACACAACAAGGTTAAAAGGTCCAAAAAAGATGATATAAAGCTGTGAAAGATAATAAGATTTTCTGAAATCAAACATCTTCATAAACAGAGACTAACATGACTCTGTAGCCTGCTACATTATTAAGCATATACTTGTGGTTAATGTGGTTAATGCATATATATGGTTAGTGTGGTTAATATATGTGGTAGTGTGGTCAGTGTGGTTAAAGCATATATATATATATATATAGTACAGACCAAAAGTTTGGACACACCTTCCAAAAGTTTGGACACACCACCTTTTCAACAGGACAATGACCCCAAACCCACCTCCAGGCTGTGTAAGGGCTATTTGACCATGGAGGAGAGTGATGGGGTGCTGCACCAGATGACCTGGCGTCCACAGTCACCGGACCTGAACCCAATCGAGATGGTTTGGGGTGAGCTGGACCGCAGAGTGAAGGCAAAAGGCCCAACAAGTGCTAAGCATCTCTGGGAACTCCTTCAAGACTGTTGGAAGACCATTTCAGGTGACGACCTCTTGAAGCTCATCAAGAGAATGCCAAGAGTGTGCAAAGCAGTAATCAAAGCAAAAGGTGGCTACTTTGAAGAACCTAGAATATGACACATGTTCAGTTGTTTCACACTTTTTTGTTATGTACGTATATAATTCCACACGTGTTAATTCATAGTTTTGATGCCTTCAGTGTGAATCTACAATTTTCATAGTCATGAAAATAAAGAAAACTCTTTGAATGAGAAGGTGTGTCCAAACTTTTGGTCTGTACTATATATGTGATTTTATTTGTGTTTCAGGCCTTAATTTAAGTTCATTGTTTGTTTTGAGCTGGTTTTGAGTTTGTATGCTTTATATAAACATCCTTTATTTATGTTGTTAATTTTGGGGACTTTTAGGTTGAAACCCTATTATTGGTGATTGAAGGGACTTTAAATTTGAAGGAGTACACCTGAGAAGAAGGAAGGCCTAGAGAATAAAGTAGGCAATGGTTGGACATTGGGCATGCTGTTCTTCCCTACAAGTATTCTTCAGGGGAATGTCCTGAGTTTTTTGGAATCCCTTTTTCCAGGAAAAGGTCTCCGGTTGAAATAAGGGTGGATTTCATTGCTGCTAAGTTTCAAGAGACAATTGGATTATTTTTTTTTCTCAATTCAACCTTGGGATTTATCTATGTTTCCTGGATTCTGCTAACTAAGGACTAACAAAAGACAGATAATTGGTGAACAGTTTGTGTTTGTATTTACTGTCCTGATATATGCATCCGTACTTAATCCAGTTGTGTGTAATTCCGTCGTGTCCTGTTCTGGCCTCCTAACCAAAGTTTTCTATTTAAAACGTAGTATTTGAGTGCCTGAACTTTAGTGTAACTGAAGGTCTAAGGATTCATTGAGACAGACTTGTTACAAATTTACATAAAACACAACAAACAAAACATGACTATAGCCTGGAAACTTGGATAACAAAACATAACAATACATAAAACCCCGAATAGCACTTTATCTAGCACTTTTAACGATTCACGTTGTCTCAAAGCAGTTTTACAGAAGTATAGAAAAAAAAGTTTAGAATTAAGTTACTATTTATCTCTAACATCTATCCCTAATGATCGAGACTGAGGTGACGGTGACAAGGAAGAACTCCCTGAGATGATATGAGGAAGAAACCTTGAGAGGAACCAGACTCAGAAGTGAACCTCATCCACATTTCGGTGACACTGGACACTAAATTATGTCATTTCTACAACAGATTGTATTTGAGTGGAATTAAGAAAGCAAGAGCTCCTGAGGAACTACCAGGTCAGCATCATTTCTGAGTTCACAACAGACCCAACACTAATTCCTTCCTACTGTAGGCTTCCAATGATCAATGATGACCTGACCATAAAGCTGACCCATGCAACAGTAGCTAAAGACGGTGTGATGGTCTCTAAGTGGCCTCATTCACAGCGATCCCATGAGTCACTGGCTGGCCAAGCAGATCAATCCCCGGCAGAATGAACACCGGGAGATGAGACGCCAACCAGGGGCAGGGCGTCAGGATTGATGAAGTAGGTCTGGAAGAAGAGGCGATCAGACTGGAAGCTCAGAAGTGGCAGATAGATAGATAGATAGATAGATAGATAGATAGATAGATAGAGAGAGAGAGAGAGAAGGGGGTTAGAGAAAGATATAAATGTTAGGTGTGATTGTAATCATGTAAATTATGACCAAAGTGCAGACTCTGCGAGCAATGTATAACAGCGAGCAATGTATAAACTACTTTAAAGCCCCCCTGGTGGTCAAGCATGGAACTGTCTTAGTAACTCCTGAGTAACTCCTCTAAGAATCCCGAGACATCTCCAGTTAGACTCTGTGATACTAAGGAGATCTGAAGCCCATGATCCTTACACCAATACAACATTTAACTGACTGTATATTACAATCACACCCCCAGTGTCACCCATATGAGGATGGGTTCCCCCTTGTGTCCGGTTCCTCTCAAGGTTTCTTCCTTTACCAAATTAAGGGAGTTTTTCCTTGCCACTGCTGCCTGAGTCACCTCAGACTTGCTCATAGGGGGATAAATACATACACATTGTGAACTATATATATCTAATAATAACATAGAATTTTTTATTCTGTTAATTCTTTTTCTTTTATTATTCATTATTTCTTTTATTATTCCTTATGTTTACCTTCTGCTCCATGTTTATGTTCTGTAAAGCTGCTTTGAGACGACGTCTATTGTAAAAAGCGCTATACAAATAAACTTGAATTGAATTGAATTGATCGTGATCATGTCTGTGTTTTAACTCTGAGAAATACAATCGTAATGTAAATGATCTCTGAAATAGATCTCCTGTAGATTTCTTTAGATTTATGTCCAATAGTTAGTTAGTATGCAGTGTTCAGTTGTAGTGTAGTGTAACTTTTGGGTGTAACTGGCTCTTACTGTCAGCTCTGAAACACATGATTCAGCTCAGTGGAAAGCGAACACTGTTCACAGTAACACGGTCATCAGGAGTTCAGGAGTTTAACTGGTGTGAGTTATTGTGTGTTTGCTGTTTTCAGACAAATCAGAAGTGCAAACATGGGACACACTCACACTCACAGTTTAGTGTCAATGAGAGTTGAACTAATTCAAGGATGTATATAATGTAGATTCAATGTAGATAGACGTTTGTGTGTTTGTGTGCTTTTATGCGTGTGTGTGTGTGTGTGTGTTTGTGTGTGCTTTTGTGCGTGTGTGTGCTTTTGTGTGTGTGTGCTTTTGTGTGTGTGTGTGTGCGCGTGTGTGCTTTTGTGCGTGTGTGTGCTTTTGTTCATGTGTGTATGCTTTTGTGCATGTGTGTGTGTGTGTGCGCGCGTGTGCTTTTGTGCGTGT
>NC_062523.1:6348909-6421409 GCF_022655615.1 Tachysurus fulvidraco
CTCTCTGTCTCTCTCTTTCTGTCTCTCTGTCTCTCTGTCTCTCTGTCTCTCTCTCTCTCTCTCTCTCTCTCTCTCTCTCTCTCTCTCTCCCCACAGTAGATAGACTCAGGCTGCTTGTGGAGTGCCTCATAGTTTCAGATGTGATTAATAAAGTGGAATCTGGGCTTATTTTCTCTAGAACATTTACACTGTGAGAGAAACCGCACTGCGGCTTTTTCTTTAGTTTTCTGTCTCAGCAGCTCAGCAGGGAAGATGAGTCTGGCAGGCTGAAACCTACAGAAGTCCATATTAGTCATGAAGTGCACTATAGAAAGTGTTGGATGCATCCCAAATGGCTTTATTTTCCCCTATGTAGGTGCACTACATCTGAGTGATGAAGAATGAAACCTGACTAGTTTCTTATTGGATACATATGTTGTTATGTAGCCAGTCCAATTATGTCATATTAGTTTTATATTAGTATTATTGTATAGTGGGGTGGGGAAAGGGGGTTGGGGTTGTGTTGGGGTATCTGTCTGTCTATCTATCTATCTATCTATCTATCTATCTATCTATCTATCTATCTATCTGTCTGTCTGTCTGTCTGTCTGTCTGTCTGTCTGTCTGTCTGTCTGTTGGTCTGTCTGTCTGTCTATTTGTCTAGTGGGGTGGGGAAAGGGGGTTGGGGTTGTGTTGGGGTATTTGTCTGTCTGTCTGTCTGTCTGTCTGTCTGTCTGTCTGTCTGTCTGTCTATCTATCTATCTATCTATCTATCTATCTATCTATCTATCTATCTATCTATCTATCTATCTATCTATCTATCTGTCTGTCTGTCTGTCTGTCTATTGGTCTGTCTGTCTGTCTGTCTGTCGGTCTGTCTGTCTATCTATCTATCTATCTATCTATCTATCTATCTATCTATCTATCTATCTATCTATCTATCTATCTATCTATCTGTCTGTCTGTCTGTCTGTCTGTCTGTCTGTCTCTCTGTCTGTATGTCTGTCTGTCTGTCTGTCTATTGGTCTGTCTGTCTATTGGTCTGTCTGTCTGTCTATCTATCTATCTATCTATCTATCTATCTATCTATCTATCTATCTATCTATCTATCTATCTATCTATCTATCTGTCTGTCTGTCTGTCTGTCTGTCTGTCTGTCTATTGGTCTGTCTGTCTATTGGTCTGTCTATCTATCTATCTATCTATCTATCTATCTATCTATCTATCTATCTATCTATCTATCTATCTATACAGAACATACTAATTAAACACAAGTAAACATACTCAGAAAGGTCAGTGATAGAAGGATGTTTTCTGTGTGGTAATATGTATGTAGTGTTGTTTAAAAGAGTGTCGAGTGTCAGTGCTGTGTAACAGTCAGACTAGCTGGTAAGGCACAAGCTGGTGATAATGTAATAACAGATCCTGTCACACCCTCACACACAGGATTACAAACATGACCACCATGGACTCTCACTCCCAGCAAGCACCTGCAATCTCTCGTTCCCAGTCACCGTCCTTCTGATTATGCTCAACTGTATTTAATTAGTCTGTTCTGTTTATACGCATGTTGTTACTTGCTTATTGAATTATCCGTTCAGTTCCTTTGTGTCCTTGGCTTTCACCAATCCTGCCTTTCTGCTCCTAATAACCTGTTTTTGGACAGAGTGTATTTTTTGCTCTGGACCATGTTTTTGCTCTTCCATAATATTAAATACAATTATAAATATGTCACACTATCTATCTATCTATCTATCTATCTATCTATCTATCTATCTATCTATCTATCTATCTATCTATCTATCTATCTATCTATCTATCTATCTACAGTATCTGTCTGTCTGTCTGTCTGTCTGTCTATCTATCTATCTATCTATCTATCTATCTATCTATCTATCTATCTATCTATCTATCTATCTATCTATCTATCTATCTATCTGTCTGTCTGTCTGTCTGTCTGTCTGTCTGTCTGTCTACAGTATCTATCTATCTATCTATCTATCTATCTATCTATCTATCTATCTATCTATCTATCTATCTATCTATCTATCTATCTATCTGTCTGTCTGTCTGTCTACAGTATCTATCTATCTATCTATCTATCTATCTATCTATCTATCTATCTATCTATCTATCTATCTATCTATCTATCTATCTGTCTGTCTGTCTACAGTATCTATCTATCTATCTATCTATCTATCTATCTATCTATCTATCTATCTATCTATCTATCTATCTATCTATCTATCTATCTATCTGTCTCTCTGTCTGTCTACAGTATCTGTCTGTCTGTCTGTCTGTCTGTCTATCTATCTATCTATCTATCTATCTATCTATCTATCTATCTATCTATCTATCTATCTATCTATCTATCTATCTATCTATCTGTCTGTCTGTCTGTCTACAGTATCTGTCTGTCTGTCTGTCTGTCTATCTATCTATCTATCTATCTATCTATCTATCTATCTATCTATCTATCTATCTATCTATCTATCTATCTATCTATCTATCTATCTATCTATCTGTCTGTCTGTCTGTCTGTCTGTCTGTCTACAGTATCTATCTATCTATCTATCTATCTATCTATCTATCTATCTATCTATCTATCTATCTATCTATCTATCTATCTATCTGTCTGTCTGTCTGTCTGTCTGTCTGTCTGTCTGTCTACAGTATCTATCTATCTATCTATCTATCTATCTATCTATCTATCTATCTATCTATCTATCTATCTATCTATCTATCTATCTGTCTGTCTGTCTACAGTATCTATCTATCTATCTATCTATCTATCTATCTATCTATCTATCTATCTATCTATCTATCTATCTATCTATCTATCTATCTGTCTCTCTGTCTGTCTACAGTATCTGTCTGTCTGTCTGTCTGTCTGTCTATCTATCTATCTATCTATCTATCTATCTATCTATCTATCTATCTATCTATCTATCTATCTATCTATCTATCTGTCTGTCTGTCTGTCTACAGTATCTGTCTGTCTGTCTGTCTGTCTATCTATCTATCTATCTATCTATCTATCTATCTATCTATCTATCTATCTATCTATCTATCTATCTATCTATCTGTCTGTCTGTCTGTCTGTCTACTCTATCTATCTATCTATCTATCTATCTATCTATCTATCTATCTATCTATCTATCTATCTATCTATCTATCTATCTATCTATATGTCTGTTTTTGGACAGAGTGTATTTTTTGCTCTTGACCATGTCTTTGCTCTTCCATAACATTAAATGCAATTATAAATATGAGACGTTGTTCACGAATAAATTTCTGGGGGAAAAAATAATCTTCAGGGTGGAAACGGTTCATCTGTCTGTCAACCTGGTCATTAATTAGTTTCCCAACAACCCTCCCCAAAAGCATTTTATTCCTTATTTAATCTGGAGAATTACACTTTCCTCACCTAAAGCACTATAAGCCAGTATAATGTTTATAGTTTCTGTTACTATTAGTGTACAAATTTTTGTGCACTATAAATTTATACCGAATAAAATTTACAACACTGTATTTTAACGTTTTATGTAGGTTTCGTTATATAAAGATTAAATGAGCAGGAAGGAAAGCACATTAACCATCGAGTTAACACAGTTTGTCCTCATAAACATCAAAACACAATAAACGAGGTTGAACACAGGACGAGAAGGACATCGACACACGGGGAAAAGGAGGTCATTTGGGGAAAATAAAACAGGATAAACGGGAAGTGCTTGCTTAATGCGACCTGGACTTGGATTCCGAGGTCATGCTGTTCACGCTGCACTGACTTTCAGATTTACCTTAAATATAAAATAGAGAGACTGTACAGGATCATATGAGAGAGCAGTATTGGGTTTATTGCATCTCTCACTGCCTTGATGGCTGCCACATGGATTTCAGCCTGGTCCTGTTTTATTTCAACAGTAACTCATAGTATTAATATCACATCCAGACTCTCCCAGACTCTCTCATGTTCTCTCTCTGAACTAAAAAAGAGTGGGCAAGCTCATAAGAAAATCATGTATAGAAAATAAACTTCACTTGCTAAGCGTGATGAGGTTCAGTGGGAGCGATGTCAGCATTGTGGTGTATTTATTTAACATACATTTATATAAAGAGCTCTTTATGAAATGTACCCATGCTATAAAAACCCCATAGGTCTTAAGTGTTTGATAAACTGACTGACTCGCGTTCCCACATTTGCATTAGAAGATTTGAGCTCCATTTGTACTGTAATCGCTCCTTATTGGACATTAAATATATTTTGTTGCTTATATTCAAATCTGGGGGGCACGGTGGCTTAGTGGTTAGCACGTTCGCCTCACACCTCCAGGGTTGGGGGTTCGATTCCTGCCTCCGTCTTGTGTATGTGGAGTTTGCATGTTCTCCCCGTGCCTAGGGGGTTTCCTCCGGGTACTCCGGTTTCCTCTTCCGGTCCAAAGACATGCATGGTAGGTTGATTGGCATCTCTGGAAAATTGTCCATAGTGTGTGAGTGTGTGTGTGTGCCCTGCGATGGGTTGGCACTCCATCCAGGGTGTATCCTGACTTGATGCCCGATGATAGGCATATAGGCTCCCCGTGACCCGAGAAGTTCGGATAAGCGGTTTGAAAATGAATGAATGAATATTCAAATCCTAGCAGGCAGAGAGAGGGAGAGAAAGAAAAAAAAGCATCTTTTGCCAGCGTTTACATTTACACTCAATTTTCTACCAAATATGGCCTCCGTACCAATATGACAGCTAGCAACATAGGGGCAGTTAAGACTATGACATGCTTCTTCCAAGGTACAAGTAACCCACTCAGATGAAAAAATATCTGCCTTTTTTTCCGCATACATGAACTCACAAACACCCATGATTGGTAAATTCTGCTATGATTGACAGCGAAAACTATAAAACTATGCCATCTCCTCTCCATGCTGAGAGCATAGCTATTTACCTCCACCATTTTTTTTAAATTATAAATTCACAGCTAAATAAACTGCATCCCTTGTCCTTTCCATGTCAGTGAAAATACATTCTGGTGGGTCAATTATGTCTAAATTTCTGTTTCTTATTTTAAAAAAAAAATCTCTTTAAACGACTCCTTAGCAAAATAGCTAATAGCCGTTATAAACTCGGTAGAGAAGGACAATTTCCACCCATTAAGATTAAAATAGAATAATTTATGATTTTCAATCATTTTAAATATATATTGTCTAAGACGAAATTACAAGATACTTTACCTGGACACTGAGGACGCTTGGACCCCACAGATTGCCATTTTGGGGATTTGGGAATCTGTGACAAATTAAAACAAGCACATTCCGTGATTTGCACTGCGGCAAAATGTATGAAATTCGAAAAATTCCATTTAAAGAATTTAAAATAATTACATTTCGATTATTTAAATATTTAAAAGTCTGAAAATTGAGAGAGACAGAGTTTAGGAATGTAACAAGTAAACCATTGTTAACTACAAAGAGCTGGTGCATGAGACACTATCCAACATGAGCAATTTGTTTAGAATTAGGTAATGATATTCCTGAATTCCCTAATGTCTCATCATTGCTCAACAATATTCGTATGTTCTAGGGAAATCCAGCTGTGGAGAAGTGCCTCGGCTCCAGGATGCTCCAGACGTGGTCTTTTCCTTCAGATCACATCATTATTAAAGCTGTATGAGGTTTGCATGAGCTCAAGCATCTGTTAAACGTCCTCAAAGTCACATTAATATGAGGAGAACATCCACCCCTGATTGACGGAGCATCGTTACAAATGGTCGGAAAGGAAGTTGTCTGGAAGTGTTTACATGACGAAGTGTTTGTCTCTCTAAGTTCCTTTGATTGCTAAATATTTCCTGTATCATCAGTGTAAGTCATTTGGCAAAAATGTTAAGGCTAAATAATGCTAGACGTATTAGGGACTTTTGTGTGTGTGTGTGTGTGTGTGTGTGTGTGTGTGTGTGTGTGTGTGTGTGTGTGTGTGTGTGTGTGTGTGTGTGTGTGTGTGTGTGTGTGGACTCTTCCTGTTTCCCTGCTATACCCACACAAATTAATGACACATACACCATATGTTGTACACTTGGTGTCCAAAATGAAGGTTTGGGATTTGTCCGTTGCTTCATACCCGATGTGGTGCAGTCATATAGCGAGTAAGAAGCTGTTAATAATAAAAGTCAAAAGTCTTTATAGTGTCTAATATGATCTAATGTGTAATTACACTTAATACGAGTCTTATATAAGTTTGTAATTACCTCATGAACAGGTGATGCACAGGTGTACATGTATACCTGAGATTTATTCCAGGTTTAGGTTTGGGATTGATCCATCTCTTCATACCCCATGTAGTTAATTTATGTTGCTATTAGGGCAGGAGAAAGTCACTGGTGTTTCCTGTATTCTCTGTAGTGCCCTTCAATATGATATGTCCTAGAGAATTGTGTTTCTGCCATCACTTCTGTCCCTTCTATAATTAACATATACTACAATGAATGTCATCTATGGGGGATGTGGTAGCTTAGTGGTTAAGGTGCTGGACTACAAATTGGAAGGTTATGAGTTTGATTCCCATGTCCACCAGGCTTCCACTGCTGGGCCCCTGAGCAAGGCCCTTAACCCTTAACCCTCAATTGCTCAACTATATAAAAAAAAGAGATAAAAATGTAAGTCGCTCTGGATAAGTGCGTCTGCTAAATGATGTAAATGTAAAGCTACACGCTGTATAAGTGCTGTGTTCCCAATAGTTATCTATTAGTGGTATATATAATTAGTTCATTATACTGAACACTATAAAGAGCACTATAAAGGTAGTATAGAGATATCAGAATCAGATATCAGAGATACCCTACATAGAGTGTAAAACATCACTCAAATCCTGTACAGTGCACTACAATTAAAAAAAGTAGAAGAAAATATCAAACTCACATTATAAGTATAACGTATAACGGACTCTATTGGATTTGAGAACACAGCTATGGTATTTATTTGCGTATAGACATTTATATAGTTTTTCTCCATCTATACTTGTCACATCTCTGGACACATCACCCACATTTAGTTGCCATCAGTTGCTGTCACTCATGTCACTATAAGTCAGCAGCTACCATTGTATGGAAGAAGAAGAAGAAGAAGAAGAAGAAGAAGAAGAAGAAGAAGAAGAAGAAGAAGAAGAAGAAGAAGAAGAAGAAGAAGAAGAAGAAGAACGGGGGCATAGAAGCCTTTATTATCGCCACATATAGATTACAGCACAGTGGAATTCTTTTTTTCACATACCCCAACTGAGGAGGTTGGGGTCAGAGTGCAGGGGAAGCTATGATACAGCGCCCCTGGAGCAGTTAGGGTCGAGGGTCTTGCTCAAGGGCCCAGCAGTAGCAGCTTGGCTGTGCAGGGCCTTGAACCCCGATCAACAACAACAACCAGATGAGCTACCACTGCCCCCTAGTTTTCGGATATCCCAATTTATGGGGCCACAGCACAGGGTCAAACCATAGTACGGCACCCCTGGAGCAGATGAGATTAAAGAGCTTGCTCAAGGACCCAACGCTGATGACGTAGCAGCTTGGGGGCTCGAACCCATATATATATATATATATATATATATATATATATATATATATATATATATATATATATATATACGTATATATATATATATATATATATATATATATATACGTATATATATATACGTATATATGTTATGTTTGTTGTTATGTTTATTAGTAGAAGAAATTGGTGCACATGTGTACTGTATTCATTCTTATTCTTAAGCCACTTTATTTACTTTTAAATTCATACATTGTTTTATGTATAGATTTACCTTTTGTTTTTGTCTGAGTCACCGACCACATTTCGTTTCATTGTTTACAATGACAATAAAGTGCCTTACCTTACCTCACCTTACTAGGGTACAAAAAGCCTGGGGTTGTATTTTATACTGTATTTGATAGTGCACACTATTTGATGACATAATCAACCAATTCCCAAATAGCTGGGAATTTCACACATTTCACACCCTATGTAGTGCACTTAAAGGTGGGGTCTCCGTTGTTTGAGAAATGCTTCAGAAAACTGCGTTGGGCCACCAAGCAAAAAAATACAAAACTTAAGTGTAGCCAATGAGCAGAAAGGGGCGTGTCTTGTCAATATGCGGCGGACAGAGTGTTCAGTGCACATGTGTGACATTAGCAGAAAGCGGTTTTAACATTGACATGGAGGATAAAAATCCAGAAAGAAAGTGAAGAAAGGCTTACGATAAGGTAAGAAGTAGGACGTGTTAATATAGGATCAGCTTTCCAGCGCTGGAGAGAACCGAAGGAGCAGGACGGCCTGCGATGGGACGCCGATGTTGCTTTTTTCCTTCTCGATAGGTGAGTAACGTTGGTTTTGCTTTGTTACACAGAACTAATATATGCCTTTGTCCTTTACATGATTATGCTTGTGGGTCATTTTTGCTTGTTTGTTTATCTGCAATCGTATTGTTCTTCCCTTCAGCTATGATAAAGACACATTTCTTTCCATTAGTCACCTGGGTTACGTGTGTATGTGTGGGCGGAGCTATCAATACAGGGGTGGGACCCGTTTGGGTTAGGGGCGTGTTTGTTTTGGTGATTTCAAATATCAACATTGGCTTTCAAACAACGGAGACCCCACCTTTAAGCAGAGAATTGTGAGCTGAACAGTGAGATGACTATTTCATATCCTATGTAATGCATATATGTATGTACAATCAAATCGGAATCCTCCGCTTATAGAGTGGGTTTTACTTTAAAGAGTTCTAAGGCTTTTAGGTTTATTATAGGAAACACTATGTTGTTATGAGTTATGGTTTGGTTTATTCTTCATAGTGAAGCATTTTCGTATCAGATGTATACAACACTGTATATGATCTGTTGTGTCATAGACTAATGCATTGTTCTTTCCGAATACCAGGAAACAGGTCACATCCTAAATGGCTGCATATTAGAAATATAGTGGAAGACAGAGAAGACGTTAGTTGTATCCCAGATGACAAAATGTTCTACATTGTGTGCTGTATGCTGTTATAATGAAGGTAACTACACAAGACCATCTCTGCACAGCTGAATCACTGCACAGCTGGACTTTATATTGCTGTTACTGTACACTTTTTACTACTGATCTCCATCATATGTAAAATACATACTAGGGAAAAGATGACAGTTTACAGACTTGTTGTCTAGTCAGTACGGTATTGTATGTTTATTGTCGTGTGCAATTATTTTACTCTTCTGCACTCTTCTCACACTGTTGTGTGTTTGTAGTTTATGTTGTTCTGAGCACTGTACTGATGTTAGTTAGGTCGTTTTGTCACATAATGAGACAGAGAGAATGCAAGTGCAAGTGAGAGGTTTATTAGGAACAGCAGACAGATTCAAAACAACGGGTCAAAGGAAAGTACAAACAGGGCAAGAAGGTTAAAAATGGTGAGTAAGACAAGGATTAACATTTTTTTTTTTACAATAAAATAAATAAAGGATTTTGAAGCAAATCACAGCATTTCTGTTTTTTTAAATGTCACAGGAAATATACCTTATTTGAGTCAAAACAGTAAAAAGGTGTTTTTCTGTAATAAAATACTGATTTATGTGAAAGATTTTTACACCCCACTGATATCATCTGTACTGTATTCCTACTCTGTATTTTACATGAAAAAAATATTTTGTCTCTGATTTAAACAGCTATGTTTTATTTTATTTCAATCTTCAGAATGTTTTAAATTCTGTTTTTACTATACTATTTATTATTATTATATACTATTATTATTTCATTTAATTTATATATATATATATATATATATATATATATATATATATATATATATATATATATATATATATATATACAGTACAGACCAAAAGTTTGGACACACCACCTTTTCAACAGGACAATGACCCCAAACCCACCCCCAGGCTGTGTAAGGGCTATTTGACCATGAAGGAGAGTGATGGGGTGCTGCACCAGATGACCTGGCCTCCACAGTCACCGGACCTGAATCCAATGGAGATGGTTTGGGGTGAGCTGGACCGCAGAGTGAAGGCAAAAGGCCCAACAAGTGCTAAGCATCTCTGGGAACTCCTTCAAGACTGTTAGAATACCATTTCAGGTGACGACCTCTTGAAGCTCATCAAGAGAATGCCAAGAGTGTGCAAAGCAGTAATCAAAGCAAAAGGTGGCTACTGAAGAACCTAGAATATGACACATTTTCAGTTGTTTCACACTTTTTTGTTATGTACGTATATAATTCCACACGTGTTAATTCATAGTTTTGTTGCCTTTAGTGTGAATCTACAATTTCAATTCAATTCAATTCAATTCAAGTTTATTTGTATAGCGCTTTTTACAATAGACATTGTCTCAAAGCAGCTTTACAGAACATAAACATAAAGCAGAAGGTAGACATAATTAATGATAAAGGAAATAACGAATAATAAAAGAAATAAGAATTAACAGAATAAAAATCTAGATTATTATTAGATGTATATAGTTCACAGTGTGTATGTATTTATTCCCCTATGAGCAAGTCTGAGATGACTCAGGCAGCAGTGGCAAAGAAAAACTCCCTTAAATTGGTAAAGGAAGAAACCTTGAGAGGAACCGGACTCAAGGGGGAACCCATCCTCATATGGGTGACACTGGGGGTGTGATTGTAATATACAGTCAAACAAATGGTGTATTGGTGTGAGGTTTAAGGACTTCTGATCTTCTGAGTACCACAGAGTCTAACTGGAGATGTCTCAGGATTCTTAGAGTCGGCCTCGGCTCAGTGGACGTCCAAAGGCTTCGTCCCACAGAGGACGATGGGAGCTGGTACAGTGTCTGGATGCCTCGGGATGGGTACAAAGAGAAAAGCAGTGGAAAGGGATTAACATATCTGCCGTTCATAAAAATGTGCTGGTCTGATGTACTGGTGCATGATATTATGGGATGTATTATGTGTATGCCTGACTGAAGAGATGAGTTTTTAATCTACATTTAAACTGGGAAAGTGTGTCTGAGCCCCGAACACTATCAGGAAGACTATTCCAAAGTTTGGGAGCTAAATAAGAAAATGCTCTACCACCTTTAGTAGACTTAGATATTCTGGGAACTACCAAAAGCCCTGAGTTTTGTGATCTCAGAGAGCGTGAAGGATTGTAACGTGTTAGAAGACTAGTTAGATACATGGGAGCTAAGCCATTAAGAGCCTTGTACGTAAGTAGCAGCAGTTTGTAGTCAATTCTATACCTAACAGGTAGCCAGTGTAGAGATGATAAAATTGGGGTTATATGGTCATACTTTCTTGTCCTAGTGAGAACTCTGGCAGCTGCATTTTGGACTAACTGTAACCTATTTATTAAAGATGCAGGACAACCACCTAGTAATGCATTACAATAGTCCAGTCTAGAGGTCATGAACGCATGAACTAGCTTCTCAGCATCAGATACAGACAGGATGTTTCTCAGCTTGGCAATGTTTCTAAGGTGGAAGAAGGCTGTTTTGGTAGTATGGGCGATATGATTTTTAAAAGACAAGTTACTGTCTAGTATAACACCGAGGTCTTTCACTGTCGAGCTACTTGTAATAGTACATCCCTCTAAATGGGAGTTAAGTTGTGAGAGTTTATGTGCACTGGTTTTTGGACCTATGAGTAGTATTTCTGTCTTATCGGAGTTTAACAATAGAAAGTTGCAGCTCATCCAGTCTTTTATCTCTCTAAGGCACCGAGTTAATTTGGACACTGTGGCTATTTCATCTGGTTTTGATGAGATATATAACTGTGTGTCATCAGCATAACAATGGAAACTAATCCCATGTCTTCTAATAATGTTCCCTAATGGAAGCATGTATATAGAGAAAAGCAGAGGTCCTAGAACTGATCCTTGAGGGACCCCATAATTAACTGGTAGTAAACTGGAGGATTCACCATTTAATTCTACAAAATGGTATCGGTCAGACAGATAGGATCTAAACCAGCTTAAAGCCTGACCATGAATACCTGTGTAATATTGTAAGCGATCTAGAAGAATGTTGTGATCTATAGTGTCGAATGCAGCACTAAGGTCAAGTAGAACTAATAAGGACATACAGTCTTGGTCCGAAGCTAAGAACAAGTCGTTTGTAACTTTAACAAGTGCAGTTTCTGTGCTATGATGGGGCCTGAAACCTGACTGAAACTCTTCAAGGATGTTGCTCTCCTGTAAGAAGGAGCTCAGTTGAACAGACACAACCTTTTCAAGTATTTTAGACATAAACGGGAGGTGTGAGATAGGTCTGTAATTTGATAGTTCATTAGGGTCTAAGTTAGGTTTTTTGATGAGTGGCCTAATAACTGCCAACTTAAAAGACTTCGGGACGTAACCTAAAGATAACGAGGAGTTAATGATATTAAGAAGAGGCTCACCAGCTTTATGTAACACTTCTTTCAGTAGTTTAGTTGGGATGGGGTCTAGTGAACATATTGTTGATTTAGCTGTAGTAATAAGTTTATCTAACTCTTCCTGTCCTGTACTTGTAAAGCTGTGTAAAGCCTTAGGTGAGATTGTGTCACTGGTTGCTCTCATATGTTGGGCGTCACCTATTTTATTCCTGATACTTTCGATTTTATCAGTGAAGAATCTCATAAAGTCCTCACTACTGAAATGTGATGGAATAGTGTGCTCAGATTTCTGATTTTTTTTAAACTAGCCACTGTGCTAAATAAAAACCTGGGATTGTTCTGGTTATTTTCTATGAGTTTGCTCAGGTGCTCAGCCCTAGCAGCTTTTAGAGCCTGTCTATAGCTGGACATACTGTCCTTATACGCAATTCTAAACACCTCTAATTTAGTTTTTCTCCATTTCCGTTCGAGGTTACGGGTTTCTCTCTTGAGGGTGTGAGTGTGACTATTATACCATGGTGCAAGTGTTTTATCTCTAACCTTCTGTAATCTGACTGGGGCAACAGTGTCTAATGTGCTAGTGAATATAGCGTCTATGCTGTTAGTCATTGCATCTAGGTCGTTTGAGTTTGAGGGTACATTAAGAAGTCCAGACAGATCAGGCAGGTTGTTTGTGAATCTGTCTTTGGTGGTCGAAATAATGGTTCTACCGAGTCGATAACGTGGTGAGACACAGTTAGTCTGTTCTATAGGTAGTGTGTACATTATAAGGTAATGGTCTGTGATGTCATCACTTTGGGGTATGATATCTATATCAGTGACCTCTATTCTGTGTGATATTATTAAATCTAGTGTGTGGTTACGTCGGTGAGTTGCACTAGTGATGTTTTGTTTGAGCCCAAGTGAGTTTAGTAAGTCCATAAATGTGAGTCCTAAAGCGTCGTTTGTGTCGTCAACATGAATGTTAAAGTCTCCTACAATTAATGCTTTGTCAAAGTTAACTAATAGGTCTGAGAGAAAATCTGTGAATTCTCTAAGAAAAACTGTGTAGGGCCCTGGGGGTCTGTACACGGTCGCTAGAGCAAGAGACATCAGGGATTTCTTCGTGTGCACGTGCGATAGTGTAACATTAAGGACGAGCACTTCAAAAGAACTAAATCTAGGCTGTGTTCTCTGGGTAACAGTGAGGTAATCACTAAGGATAGTGGCGACACCACCTCCACGACCAGTCAGACGAGGTTCGTGCTTATAGATATATCCTGATGGTGTAGACTCGTTTAGACTGATGTATTCATTTGGTTTAATCCATGTTTCGGTGAGGCAGAGTGCAGTAAGGCTATTATCTAAGATCATTTCATTTACAATAAGTGCTTTGGGTGCAAGAGATCTAATGTTCAGAAGTCCAAACTTTAAGAACTGTTTTTGTTTGTTTCTTTGGCATTTTTCTGGTCTAATTACAGTAAGATTATTTCGAGGACTTCTCGTGTATTTACTTTTGGATCTCACTGCTCGGGGAACAGACACAGTTTCTATAGGGTGAGCTATGTGTGCATTTTCTGTGTCAATGTGCTGAGGTGAAGGATGGCTATTAAGATTTAAATTTAAAGAGTAGTTTACCAGTCAGAAGGTGTTCAGCGCCCTGGAGATGTGGTCCGAGAGGATCTCCGCTCCAACTCTGCTGGGGTGCAGTCATGAAAATAAAGAAAACTCTTTGAATGAGAAGGTGTGTCCAAACTTTTGGTCTGGACTGTATATATATATATATAAATCCCACTGCATGCCGTACTGTCAGATTGTGTATGTGACTAACATAAAAATAAATAAATAAATAAATCATTAAAAATGCACCCTTTTATTTAATGCACCCAGTTGGTAGTGTTTTATTTGTTAGTGTGTGTGAGAAGTGCTGCTAGTGTTATGGTTGAAGAAGCTTACTTTGATTACTGTTTTAGTAATTTTAAAGGTGAATGTAAGATGAACTGATTGACAAAGATTCGTGTTTTTAATACAGAATTTATGGAGTTTTGGTGGCTTCGGTACTGACTGATGCATGTGAGCAATTTAAATAAATATATACAAATGCAAGCTTCATATTTTGCTGCATGCTCACGTGAACATGGAAGTAAAAATGTCGCACTAACCTGAGGAGTATAAAGCTGCCTGTCTGTCTATACTGTGCTTCTTTTCCCTGTCTGTATTTGTGTATGTATTAGTACGCATCATCTGTTCATTCTGAATAATGCATTTCTATTTGTTTACACTCTTAATACGAATTATATACAGGTACTTGATTAAAGCAATTCAGTTTTAAGGAATATTTTAATGCACTTATATATAGGATGCAAGAAATTGTTATATACTCTAGGTCTGGGGAGTGAGGAGTCGTTTAAGACTCAGCTTTTAATTCTGATGTTTTCCACGTCCAGGCTTCTCTCTGTGCGTGCGTCTGTGTCGTGCTCTAACTCGTTTAATGCGCTCCTTCGTGTAATTAACAAAAGAGCGGAATCCATTTACGGCACCCGCGTGCGCTCTTCCTCCCCATGCTCGAGCCAAGCGAGGCATGCAAAACGACTGACTAGCAAAACTCTGCACATTACGGTATAAATAACTGCTCTGGTACATTAATTACCACCTCCGACTGGATCTCGCCCCGATCATCGCGCTCGCGTTTAATGGCGAAACGTGCTCGAGTGTCGGCGGGAACCTTGACACCTTCTCGTGAAAAATCACGCGCCGAGAACAAGCACGTGGGTGTCTGAGACATGAAAGTGCCGGAGTGTCTTTTGCAAAGAGGAGACGAGACGAGATGCGATGAGATGAGATGAGGTGTAAACCTTGGCACCTTTTCGGCCCGGGTGGGTATGTGGGGTTTGACAAATTGGCACGAAGAAGTTGGTGTCGTCATATCTCACATGAACACCCCCCCCACACACACACACGCACACACACACACACACACACACACAGTCTACTATTCCCAACGCACAGCAACACCTGTCTCTCCCATCAATATGCTTTCCGACGTTCACTGACAGCTGTCGCTTGATTACTTCACCACTCAGATGTCCCTTTGGTGATACGTGACTGAGGAAGGATTTTCTCATGCCCATCACTTCCTGCTGCCTTGTCAGGATGCTATGTGTGTGTGTGTGTGTGTGTGTGTGTGTGTGTGTGTGTGTGTGTGTGTGTGTGTGTGTGTGTTATCATGCTGTGTGATAGACTGGGGGTTTGTGTTAAGCAGAGATGATAAGACCGGGTTTGTGTGTGTGTCTATGAGTGTAAAATATGATAAATTTCACTTTTTGTGTGTGAGAAGGAGAGAGACAGAGTGTGAGTGTGAGCTGGTGAGCGTACTGAGGGTGATTATTAACAGACTGAGCTGTGAAGGCCATACAGGCATGGCAGGAGACAAGACGACACACACACACACACACACGCACACACACACATACACACACACATACACACACACACACTTTCTTTCCTTACACACTTTTCCATTTCTCCACACACATGCTTGCTGGAAAATGTGCTCTAAGTTGTACACATGCTCAAAAATATCTACAGGCATCATGTTTTAACTAGTCTAATGAATCTTGACAGACTGTTGTCTTGATCTTTAGGGGACTAATCCCAAAGGGCTCTACATAAGGCTTCTATTATATAATATATCCACTCGCTGGCCACTTTAATAGGAACACCTAGAAAATCATGAGAGGTTTTGCCCGTACTTCAGCTGTCTAGATTAGTTGATCATGTTCACACTTAAGCCCAAGATTCCTGTTATTAAGTGACGTGACATACGGCTAAGTACGGTGACCCATACTCAGAATTTGCTCTCTGCATTTAACCCATTCGAAGTGCACACACACAGCAGTGAACACACACACACACACACCGTGAACACACATTCGGAGCAGTGGGCAGCCATTTATGCTGCGGCGCCCAGGGAGCAGTTGGGGGGATTCGGTGCCTTGCTCAAGGGCACCCAGTCGTGGCTGGCCCGAGACTCGAACCCACAACCTTAGGGGTAGGAGTCAGAATTTCTAAACATTTGGCCACGACTTGCCCAAATAGGAACACCTAGAAAATCTTGGGACGTTTTTCCCGAACTTCAGCTGTCTAGATTAGTTGATCATGTTCACACTTAAGCCCAAGATTCCTGTTATTATCTGACAGGAGTGGAACCTGATGATGTCTTCTGCCGCTAACATACACTCTGAAAGTCTTCTCTGACCCACAACATTTGCAAACATTTGCAAATAGTGCCTCCTTGTAATTGACACTTTCTGATTTTTTTTATTCTTTTCACCTTTCTGCAAAAATTCTGCAGGTATTTGCATAAAAATCCCAGATTAATAGATTCAGAAATTCTTAAATTAATGAAATTCTCTAATACATAGCCATAAACTAATCACTTACGGTTAAGCATTAAAATTATCTATTGTCACCATTCATAGCTCCGCCCACACAAACACGTAGCCCAGGCAACTAATGGAAAGAAATGTATGTGTCTTTATCATAGCTGAAAGGAAGAACAATACGATTGCAGATAAACAAACAAGCAAAAATGACACACAAGCATAATCATGTAAAGGACAAAGGCATATATTAGTTCTGTGTAACAAAGCAAAAACAACGTTACTCACCTATCGAGAAGGAAAAAAACGCCTCGGCGTCTTAAGTAAAGTCGGCCACATATTCACAGATTGGAGTTTCCCGAGTCAATAACTCCTGAGCTAAACGCTGTTACTACACAAAACACGGTTGTAGCTGCCTCTCTACATTACTACGATAGAAAAGAGGTGTTATTTGTGTAGTAACAGCGTTTAGCTCAGGAGTTATTGACTCGGGAAACTCCAATCTGTGAATATGTGGCCAACTTCCTGCTCCTTTATTTCTCTCCAGCGCTGGAAAGCTGATCCTATATTAACACGTCCTACTTCTTGCCTTATCGTAAGTCTTTCTTCTCTTTCTTTCTTTGTTTTTATCCTCCAGAACAATGTTAAAACCGCTTTCTGCTAATGTCACACATGCGCACTGAACACTCTCTCTGCACATATTGACAAGCCCCGCCCCTTTCTGCTCATTGGCTAAACGTTTGTTTTGATTTTTGTTTTGTTTGTCGTCCCGACTCAGTTTTCTGAAGCATTTCTCAAACAACGGAGACCCCACATTGACATATAATGTATGACACAGAGAATAGAAAACTTTAGTGTGTTCCCCCATGGCTTCCTATTGGACATATAGTACACCGAGTACACAAGTCACCGGTTTAAAGGTATAAAACAATAGACACAACCCAGATGCTGCTTATTATACTGTACATATTGTGCATACACCAAACACTGGTTAAGTCACAAATGGCTTAAAAGTCACTGGTTCAAATCTGGGGTGCATTGCATGCAGTCAGTGCAGGAAACTATAAGAGGGAGTCATTTATATACACCAAACAACTTGCTCTTGGATATTTATTGCGAATCCCGATGAACGTCCTATAAGTGTCCTACCTGGAGTATAAGGTAACTGGCCTAAAACCTAGAGTATATAGCGTGTGAAGTCGTTTACATACACCAGACAGCTTGCTGTTAGAATAGAAGTCTTTATTTTGTCACATACACATTACAGCACAGTCAAATTTTTTCTTTGGGACTTGGACTTTGGAGGTTGGTGTTAGAAATAATTTCTTATTTAAAGTACAATCCAAACAGTGAAAAAAAAACATGAACAATAAAACATGGGAAAAAAACAAAGACTATAAGTGAGACTATAGCACATATGATGACATCAGTAACAACAACAACAGCTTGATAAAAAAAACCCACAGTAAAAAAGCTTAAATAGAAATGCTTATAATTAGTGTTAGATGAAACAAATGTGAGTGATCGGTGACATGTGACATAGTCATGTGACTTGCTGGAGTTCATGGGTAATGTAGTTCAGCGTCTATTTCGGCATAACCATGACAACTACACCCTATAAGCGTTTATTCCAAATCAAATCCTTCCCATTTGGACAAACAGAGCAATAAAGAGTGTAAAGTAATAAACACACCCTGATCTGCTGCTTCTTAGACACATTTATTAATGAGGAAACTTTACATTTTAAATACTGTAGAGTCTAGAAACCACTAGTAGTATTAGTGTTCTAAAAATTAGAAATCTAATCTGCTTCCTGTTATAGAAATACAGGGCTCTCAAGTTTTGAAGACAGGCAAGCGTGACATCCAACACCCCCCCCCAATAAACAAACAAACAAACAAACAAACAAACAAACAAACAAACAAACAAACAAATAAATAATGGGGGAGTAAGGATCACTAACTGCAATTTAACCAAATACAAAGTATTTGTTTAGTTTCCATAATTTGTGTGTGTGTGTGTGTGTGTGTGTGTGTGTGTGTGTGTGTGTGTGTGTGTGTGTGAGAGAGAGAGAGAGAGAGAGAGAGAGAGAGAGAGAGAGAGAGAGAGAGAGAATATGACTGGTGTTGTTTATTGTAAGTGTTTGTTGCCTTTTTGGACTCCTTTATCATTTGTAATGTTGTAACAGTTCGGATCAAGCCCAGACATTTTTAGGGTCATGATTGAGGACAATGTCCCGTCCAGAGACAAGCTGTTTCGTGTAGAGGTTTTGTTCACAGACCATCGAAAATACCCTCACTATGTTTTTTTTATTGGTTGTTGCGTTAAATCTTACCCAGATAGAATAGTGCTATTTTCTGTTTGGCTATTGTGTAACCTCTTTTTTGATTGGCTTATAAGTGTCAGGCTAGACTAGGAACTGAGACGCGCTCGATTCCTGCCAGGTTCCATAGAGACAGCGGTGCGGACTGATACGTTTTGGGTGCTGGGGCTTATTAAATATATGATAAATAGTCAAAAAGTTTTTCTGCGTGAGAAATAGAGCGCGAGGAAAGACCCAAATGCGGGAGAGCGTGAGAAAAGACCCAAATGCGTGACTCTCACTCTCAATGCTTGACACTTGACAGCCCTATAAATAGATCATAACATACCTCAAATTCTCAATGTTCATAAAATAGTCGGTGATATGATCTACTGCTTCTGCTGACATTCTGTGGTATGGAGCCAGTGGACATTATCCAGTAATGTGACGGGACTGGCAAAGAAGAAGGCCTAGAATCAGAAATGGCAATGGTGAGCAGTAGGTAACAAATCGATACTGAATCAGTTGTAGATACTAAATCCAATATAGTAGATACTTAATTGAATAAAATAGGCACTGAAACAAATGCATTATGTACTGAATCGAACGTAGAAGGTACTGAATTGAATGTAATAGGTATTGAATCAATTGTAGTAGATCCTAAATTCAATATATTAGGTGTTGAATCAAAAATCAAATGTAGTAGATATTGAATCGAATATATTAGGTACTGAATCAAATGCAGTTGGTACTCAATCAAATGCATTAGGTACTGAATTGGATGCAGTAGGAATTGAATCAGTTGCAGTATGTACTCATCAATCGTAATAGGAACTGAACTGAATGCAATAGGCCCTGAATCAAATGCATTAGATACTGAATCGAATATATTAGGCACTGAAACGAATGTAATAGGTATCGGGTGGAATTCAGTAGGAAATGAATCGATTGCACTAGGTACTGAATCGAATGCGGTGTCACAGTATGCACACATAAAGTGTAAAAGTCCCTTGTTGAGTCCTACATGTCTCTCTTCTCTCTAGATAAGTCCACTAGATGGGCTATGAAGTAATTTATGAGTCTCAGTAGTTCATACTCATGACAGCAGCTGAATCCCTGCTGCTTCTTATTTATTTATATTTCTCTGAAGACACTGGCTAAATCCCAAATGGCTTCATATTAGAGAATCTGTGTTAAAGACACACAGACTAAATCCCAAATGGTTTCACACTCCTCACACAAGTGTACTACTAATGGACTAATCCCAAACGTCTCTCTCTCTCTCTCTCTCTCTCTCTCTCTCTCTCTCTCTCTCTCTCTCTCTGTCTCTCTCTCTCACACACACACACACACACACACACACACACACACACACACACGCACACGCACAAACAGTGTCTGGTCTTATTTGATGTTAACATTGTTTCTAAATGATTTAAATTGATGATACAAGAAAATCTTTTACTTTTAAGGGAACTTAGTGATTCAAATCGTTGTCACGTAAACACTTCCAGACGCCTTCTCGTAAAGATATCACACACATACCGATGGCTTTCAGTAAAGAGTAATGACCAAATCTGGGAGGAAAAAAAAACAAAAACACAAGGTCTGAACACAAACTTGTCTAAAGAATGCACATCAATACTATTGAGAAATAGCACACACATGCAGAGAGTGTGTGTTTGATTACACACTCCTGTCTTACTTTAGAATCCCCAGAAGAGGAACACTTAAAGTCTCCCAGCCTACACCGGTGTTTACAAAAAGCATTCAGAGACATTTTGTCCCTACTGAGTCTGTCCACACAGGGAGTGCCGAAGGTCATGGGGTCAGGGTAGAAGGCTGACCTGCTCTGGCCACGCCTACAGGTTTCAAACATCATTCCCTAAAAGCTGGACAAACACAACACTCTGTTGAAGATCTGTTATGCGTTCTGGGATGTTATCCAAACATACAAACTCTAAAAAAAATAGTAAAATATGTCAAGAAATAGGTTAAATAATCTTTTAACAGGAAATACTTGACCATTTTGACTATATTTGAGATATTTTAACTTGCAATGATGTAATTTTTTGCATCATATGAGAATAATATTATTTATTAAAATAAGTGAAAAATAAATATAAATGAGATGAAAAAAAACAAGCACGCACACACACACACACACACACACACACACACACACACACACACACACACACACACACACACACACAAAACAAACAAAAAAAACATACAAACTCGTATTTTAATTATTTGCACTATATTAACTTTAAGTTCTAGTTGTACACAAAATGCTATGATGTGCTGTTAGATAATTGCAGTTTTTCTTTGATTTAGCAAATTGCAATTAGTTAATGTCATTTTTTTTAAGTAAAAAAAAGCCTTCTTCAATATATATTCTGTGTATCTTTAACAATGCGCAACGGAGATATTCACTTCAATTTCAATTTTATTTTAACGTGGCTTATTTCAAGTCAAGTCAAGAAGCTTTTATTGTCATTTTAAGCATATATACTGTGTAGCTGTTGTATTGCACGGTGAATGAGACGATGTTTCATACTGTAACGCTGTCTTAAAGCCACATAAAGGGCATCTGTCCAAACAGTGCAGGACAAAAGACAAAAAGACAGTACAGGACAAAAGACAGTGCAAACAAAAAATACGAGACAATACACAAAAGCAGCGCAGACCAGCGTACATACTGTATTGCATGTGCAGAAATGCTGGACACTCAACATTTCATGCTGCGGTTAGACAAAGTGCTATCAGTGTGCCATTGTGGGGACAAAAAAAGTGAAAGCCGGTGAGAAAGTTTATGCAGCGGGGGCGAAAGGCACGACCCGCTTCCCTTTAGAACCATTACATAAACGTCTGCAAACCCGTCTACCATTCAGGAAACTCATATTTCATCCGTTTTCACCAAATGCTGGCATTTACAAGAGCGATTTGAGTTTATGGTTTGTTCCAGACTCGAAACGGGAAGAAAATCAGCAGTGTTGAGATGATTTAAATGATTTATTGTTTGGCAAAAAAGGTCAATCTGCAGCTATGTGTATGTGAGTGTGTGTTGTGACTCTAAGGCAGTGGTGGCTCAAATGGTTTAGGCTCTGGGTTGTTGATTGGAAGATTGGGATTTAAGCTCCTCTACTGGTGGGCCCCTGAGCAAGGCCCTTATCCCTCTCAGTGGAGCCTGATCATGGCTGAACCAAAGCTCAGACCGCAAAGTTAAAGGCTTTATCTTCAAAGCAGTTGTTTACACGGAATATTTTACATTGACAGAACGTCTTACATTTCATCTCATATTTTTTTATACAACTGAGCAATTGAGGGTTGGGGGCCTTGATCAGGGGCCCACCAGGGACAGTTTTGCTGACCTGGGATTAAAACTCTAAACTTTCTAATCAGTAGATTAACATGTTAACCATTGTACATGTGTGGATATGTGTGTCACAACCAGAGGAGGAAGGAGGCGGACCCGTACACAGGATAGCTTCAAAGGAGTGGGGTTTAATAAATGATAAAGACAAATACAGTAAAATACAATGACGAGGACTAAACAATGACTAGATATGACGAAGGATAAATGTAACTAATGAATCCGCGCTGCCATCGGCATTTATACACAGGACAATAATGACACAATGAGGAGCAGGTGTGGTGACAGGGAGGAGCAGACAGGTCCTGTATGTAAGTATATATGAACATGTGCACAAATACATCAAACACACACACACACACACACACACACACACACACACACACACACACACACACACACACACACACACACACACATATACATTTATATATAAAGGCACACACATTCACACAGACATGCCCTGTATATATATTATGAATAACACACACACACACGCACATGCACACTTATATATAAAGGCACACACATTCACACAGACATGCCCTGTATACATATCTTGAATAACACACACACACACACACACACACACACACACACACACACACACACACACACACACACACACACACACACAGAGTGATGTGAGACAAAAAGAGATTCTGTGACAAAAAATAAAAGCAAAAGTTTCATAGAGTTTTCGATATCTATTAACACACACACACACACACACACACACACACACACACACACACACACACACACACACACACACACACACACACACACACACACACACACTCATATTGCATACCTTTCCTGTCTGCATTCTCGTCATCGCAAAACACTCCATCACTCTTGTTCCCACTCCTATATACATGTCTCTGTAGCTAAAATAGGATATCCTGTACTGAGGGTCAGCTCTCTTACACACACACACACACACACACACACACACACACACACACACACACACACACACACACACACACACAGGTTTTTTGTCATGATGAATCCTACTGTTTAAAGTTTTCCTAATAAATCTGTTCTTCCAGTAATTTTTCTGTCTCGTGGGTTTCCAAGGCTTATTAAAGCTCCTGAGGAGTGAAGGCTGGCCCGTCTGGTCCGATCCCACAGAAGAGCTAATGTAGCACAGACTACTGAAAAAGTGAATGATAGCTGTGACACAAAGATGTCAGAACTCACAGTAACTGTATCTCAAAAAGAAGGACTTATACTTCAGATAAGAGGATCTGGAGTCCCATAATCAGTGCCGCACACTGTGCCGTCTCACACACTCTAATGTTTGTATATACACACAATCAAAGACAGGCTCTTTCACACACACACACACACACACACACACACACACACACACACACACACACACACACACACAGCTCGGCACTTTACTTTTGAGCACGAACTCTTTTGCGCTTACTCATCGCTCTCTCACCTGCGTATCCATTAATAAACCTGCACTCTGCACTAAACATACACATTATTGTCGTCGTTAGCTCGTGCCTGCCATGTCATATTTGATCTCGATGATTAATGCCGTGCAAATCTTCCGATTTCGCTGCTGGATTCCTTGCATTGTTTTGTCATTTCCCAGCGGTCCGTGTGTTTAAAGAAGAGGACAGGATAATATAGCGCTGGTGTCAAGGCTGCTGTGTTTTGCATTTGTTTTTTCTCTGGCTGCACGAAGACCGGGTCAGATGCACAGATCTATTTCAAAGAGGTCACAGAGAAACTGTGCACTTCAAACCAGTCCATCTCTGCACCTGCAACAACACACAACACGCAACACACAACACCTCGACTGTAGTGTTCGTGTCTCAGCAATGTTCTGCTCCAGCACCTCTCTGTACATCTTCCAGCTACATTTAATATTTCATTTAATCTTGTGTTCTTCTCTTCATCTCTCATGCACTATCAACTTTATTTATGAAAAATATCACTTCTAATAAATTAAATTAAATTAAATTAAATACTTCCAACACCAGCTTTTTCTTTCACAATTTCAAATACTTTAATATTATTTGTCGCAGCTAACGGTAAAATTAAAAATATAAAAATATAGATAGATAGATAGATAGATAGATAGATAGATAGATAGATAGATAGATAGATAGATAGATAGATAGATAGATCATGTTTATGCTAATTAATTAAAATTAATATATTAAGTATTAAACCTATAGAGTATTTATCTGTACTCTAATAAACCATACCATAAAAAACACCTGAAACGTTTAAACTAGTGTGTGTGTGTGTGTGTGTGTGTGTGTGTGTGTGTGTGTGTGTGTGTGTGTGTGTGTGTGTGTGTGTGTGTGTGTGTGTGTGTGTTTGTGTGTGTTTTATAAGTCTATCTAAAATAAATATTTGTATTCATTCATTCATTCATTTTCTACCGCTTATTTGAACTTCTCGGGTCACGGGGAGCCTGTGCCTCAGGCGTCATCGGGCATCGAGGCAGGATACACCCTGGACGGAGTGCCAACCCATCGCAGGGCACACACACACTCTCATTCACTCACGCAATCACACACTATGGACAATTTTCCAGAGATGCCAATGAACCTAAACCAGAGTAACTGGAAACCAGAGTACCCGGAGGAAACCCCCGAGGCACGGGGAGAACATGCAAACTCCACACACACAAGGCGGAGGCGGGAATCGAACCCCCAACCCTGGAGGTGTGAGGCAAAAGTGCTAACCATTAAACCATTGTGCCCCCAATTTTTTTATTCATTTATATATATTTTATATGCTTGTACAGACTATATACACCAATCAAGAGTAACATTAATTCTACCTGCTTGATATGATGCCACCAAAACAGCTCTGACTCATTGAGTAATTGAGACCTGGACTCCAGAAGACAGCTGTTTTCTGGCACTAAAATGTTAGCAGCAGATCCTAGCAAGTCCTGTAAGCTGTGAGGTGGAGCCCCAATGGATCTGACTTTCTAGCTTGTCAAAAACGATCAGATTAAGATCAGAGGAATCTGGAGTCCAAGTCGACACCTATCGTGTTCCTCAGAACAATGTTTGCGGTGTGGCAGGGAGCATTATCCTGCTGATAGGGTCCAATAGCGTTAGGGAAAACCTTTACCATGAAGGAGTGCAGTTGGTCCACAGCAGTTTTCAGGTAGGTCCAATGTGTCAATGTAACATCTACATGATTCCAGGACCCAAGGTTACCCAACAGAACATCATCCACCCAGAGCATCACACTGACTACACCAATATACCAATGACTACACTGACTACACCAATACTACACCAATATACCAATATATCTGGTCGTCCACATGGTGTCAAAAAAATGTGATTCATCAGACCAAGTAACCTTCTTCCTTTGCTCCCTAGTCAAAGTTCTGAACCTCTTGTTCCCAATGTAGGTACTCTGACCGATCTTCACTTACTGTACGTATCCCCATACACAGCAAGCTATGATGCAGATCTATGTGAGATCTGACATCTTTCTATCATAGCCAGCATTCACTTTTTCAGTAGTCTGTGCTACAGTAGCTCTTCTGTGGGATCGGACCAGATGGGCCAGCCTTCACTCCTCAGGCACATCAGTGAGGCTTGGGACCCCATGGCGCTGTCGCTGCTTCACTGTTTGTCTGTCCTTGGACCATGTTTGGTAGGTACTAACCACTACATACCAGTAACACCCCACAACACCTGCTGCATTGGAGAAGTTCTGTCAAAGTCACTCAGATTCTTACACTTGCCCATTTTTCCTGCTTCCAACACATTAACAATAAGCTGAATGTAGATTTGCTTCATAATATGTAAATCACACCCCTTAATAGATGCCACTGTAACAAGATGTTTAATATTATATAGAGTATATGATATATTTGTTTACATGCCACTCATGAGTTCCCAGTGTCTTTTTTCCGGACCTCCCTGATCCAGCTTGATGCCCTGCCCCTGGTTGGAGTCTTGTAGCTTCGTGGTACACTCAGAGTTGTTCTACACTGGCATAGATCTAAATGGACCGCCCGTGACTCATGGTATAACTGTTCAAAGGACCACTTGGAGACTATCACTCTGTCTTGAACTGCCATTGCGTCGGTCAGCTTTGTTCTTGGGTCTTCATCAGTGTTCAGTCTGTAATGAACTCAGAAATGACTCTGACCTGTTAGTTCCTCAGGAGCTTTTGTTTGCTTCATTCAATTTCAATACAAACTGTTGTAGAAAGGACAATATTTACATTTACATCATTTCCTGTCCAGTGTCACCCAAATGAGGATGAGGTTCTCTTCTGAGTCTGGTTTCTCTCAAGGTTTCTTCAATTCAAGTTTATTTGTAAAGCGCTTTTTACAATGGACATCATCTCAAAGCAGAACAGAACATAAACATAGAACAAAAGGTTAATATAAAGAATAATATAAAGATTAATAGAATACAAAATTCAAGATTAATATTAGATGTGTTTAGTTTACAATGTGTACATACAGTATTTATCCCCAATGAACAAGTCTGAGGTGACTCAGGTGACAGTGGGGAGGAAAAACTCCCTTAGATGGTAAAGGAAGAAACCTTGAGAGGAACCAGACTCGAAGGGGAACCTCATCCTCATATGGGTGACACTGGAGGGTGTGATTATAAATATACAGTCAGTCAAATGTTGTAATGATGCAAAAGATCACATGGAATGTGATCCATCTGCCTCATATCATCTCATGGACTTTTTCCTTGACACCGTCGCCTCACACTTTCTCATTGGAGATAGATGTTAGAGATAAATGGTAACGATTGAAACTTTACACATCTGTATAAATGTAAATATAAGTACAAATCTCTCTCTCCCTCTCTCTCTCTCTCTGTGTGTGTGTGTGTGTGTGTGTGTGTGTGTGTGTGTGTGTGTGTGTGTGTGTGTGTGTGTGTGAGTGAGTGAGTGTGTGTGTATAAGTGTATTTGTAGTTCCCTTTCTAGGGAACTCGACGCTGCGTCAGTGCTGACACTATGGGAATGTTTCTTTGAGGAAGTTGTGTCTGAAGCTCTGTGTGCACACACGCCATTTAATGGCTCGGAAAGGACACCTGATGGAGTAATTACTCGCCAGTAAGTCCATATAAGGGCATCTACGTCACGCTGCTCCAGCTTTCTTTGTCTTCAGGAAGCGCTCTGTGTATGTGTGTCGTTTGTCTGTCTGTCAAGCGCAGGGAAAGAAAAAAAAATAGGGAAAGACTAGGCAAAATGTTGCAGTCTAAGCACTTTAAGAGATGCGTGCATCCTTGCCCCCGCTTTATGACGGCGGGCGATGCGCATTCCCTTTGTGTGGTGTGTTTGGGAGAGGAGCTCTTGAAGGAGCCGGCTGCGTGCATTGTGAGGGATTCCCTCTCCGCACGCTCCGATCCCTCCTGGCTGTATTTTCAGCTTCGGCTGCGCCTCATGGTTCGGGTCCTGCGTCTGCCGAGGCAGCGCGGTGTCTTTAATCATGGGGTTCCCAGGTTGAGTTAGCGGAGGCGGAGCAAGAGACAGGTGTTCCCCTTTCACTTGCCCTCTCCCCTGACTCCGATTGCTCGGTTTCGCGTTCGGGAGCTCGCGATTTCTCCCAACCCGGAAGAGAGCATGCTGCTTTCCGCGTCCGGCTCTGAGGAGCTCGATGTCGAAGGGGAGGGGCTTTCCACCTCAGAACGGCTGACGCAATCAGTCGCGTTCGAGGAGCTCCTCGAGGTAATAACTCGGGCTGTTGAGAAGCTGATTTTAGATTGGCCTGAAGAGGTAGTTGGTGTCGTCCATTCTAAGCTGGACGACCGCTTTCTCACTTGAGGCCGTCAGCCACCTGCACGCAGGCGTCTGCCATTTCTTCCAGACCTACATACTGAGGAATCGAGGTCTTGGAAAAATCCCTTTTCGGCGCATGTATTTTCTCCAGCCATGTCAGACTATTCAGCCATTATGGGGCTTGAAGACCATGGGTATAGAATGATGCCGAGGGTTGAAGAGACGCTGGCCAGTTATCTCTCCCCTGCATTGCCCACATGGAGAAAACCTGCCCTTCCATCCAAGCCATGTAGGACCACTTCGGCCATTGTGGGTAAGGCCTATGAGGCAGCGGGTCAAGCGGGTGCGGCGCTGTACACCATGGCGGACTTGCGGTCATGGCGGTCTTGATCTCGCGCTCCGTGCCACGAAGCAGACGGCCCGCTCTATAGGCTGTACTATGGCTGCGCTGGTTGCCATGGAGAGGCACTTGTGGCTTAACTTGACGGGCATAAGGGAGAAGGATAAGTCCTTTCTCCTGGACGCCCCAGTTTCACCTCAGGGCTTGTTCGGCGACGCAGTTAGTACTGTCGTCGACAGGCATCAGGAGGTGAAACGCCAGTCAGCGGCATTCAGGGAGTTTCTCTCTCACCACGGGGAGCAGCCTGGGCCATCATCTAGCCCCCCCCCTTCTATCTCACTCAGGGCAGTGAGAAGAGCTAGTGTGGCGGCCCGTGCCCCCCCGTCTAAAACTAGGGAGGCCGGTTCACATGCCCGGGCACGGACCTGTCCGGTGAGAGAGGACCTTAGGTCTGTCCTCTCAGCCAAGCGGGCCACGAAGGAGATGGAGAGGGTGCTCGGCCTCATGTCAGCAGCAGCCAACGTTATTCCTTTGGGTCTGCTTCACATGAGGCCATTCCAGCTCTGGCTCAAGGGGGCGGGCTTTCATCCTCGCAGGCATCCCCTCAGAGTTATACGGGTTATGCGCCGTGGGCTTCGTGCCCTCCTTATGTGGAAAAGACCCCAGTTCTTGGCCTTGGCTCCCATTCTAGGGGCGTGTCACCGTCGCAGGACTCTTTCGACGGACGCCTCGCTCTCGGGCTGGGGCGCAGCCTTAGATGGCTGCCCGGCCCAGGGTCTATGGGAGGGCCCCTTCCTCTCATGGCACATAAATTGCCTGGAGATGAGGGCTGTGTTTCTAGCGTTGCAACACTTTCTCCCGCACCTCAAGGGCTGTCATGTCCTAGTGTGAACAGAGAGCACCGCAGTGGTGTCCTATATCAATCATCAGGGCGGTCTGCATTCACGCCCCCTGTTCAGGTTGGCGTGGCAGATTCTCCTCTGGGCAGAGACCAGGTTTCTTTCGCTAAGAGCGGTTTTTATCCCAGCGCGTGTAAATTGGGAGGCAAACTTCCTGTCGAGGCAGGTGCTGAGGCCTGGGGAGTGGCGTCTTCACCCCCACGTGGTGGAGCGAATCTGGCAGATTTTCGGCCGGGTGGAAGTGGATTTGTTCGCCTCAGAGAAGTCGACCCACTGTCCGCTGTGGTTCTCCCTCTCTCACCCGGCCCCGTTGGGCCTGGATGCCCTGGTATGGACGTGGCCGAGGCTCCGTCTGTACGCCTTTCCCCCGGTAGCTCTGCTCCCACAAGTCCTAGCCAGAGTGTGCCATGACCGGGTCAGCCTTCTCCTAGTTGCCCCCCGTTGGCCCTCTCGAGTTTGGTTCACGGACCTAGTCTCCCTACTGAATGGCACTCCATGGGAGGTTCCCGTCGGGAGGGATCTCCTCTCTCAGGCACAGGGAGCAATTCTTCACCCCCGCCCCGAGATGTGGAAGCTTTGGGTCTGGCCTCTGAGGGGGACCAGCTCCTAGATGCAGACCTCTCAAGTGAGGTGACAGAGACTCTGCTGAATGCGAGGGCTCCCTCCACTAGGAAACTGTATGCTCTGAAGTGGAGGCTTTTTCGCCTCTGGTGTGACGAGCACTCTCAGGATCCAGTTCACTGCCTGGTTGGTACAGTCCTGGAGTTCCTGCAGTCTTGCTTTTCTCGGGGCCTGTCCCCGTCTACTCTAAAGGTGTACGTGGCCGCAGTTGCCGTGAACCACGAACCTGTCCTTGGGGCCTCCTTGGGTAGGCACCCTTTGGTCTCTCACTTTCTGCATGGTGTCAGGCGGCTGAGGCCTTCCTCTAGGCCACGCCTTCCTTCCTGGGACCTCTCTGTGGTCCTGGAGGGGCTGCTGGAAGCCCCCTTTGAGCCCTTGGAGTCAGCCTCTGAGAAGTTTCTGACCCTGAAGTCGGCTCTGCTTCTTGCCTTGGCCTCTCTCAGGAGAGTCGGGGATTTGCAGGCTTTGTCGATCACCCCCGCCGGCCTAGAATTTGCCCCCGGCATGTCCAAAGCTATCCTGCACCCCAGGCCAGGATATGTCCCTAAGGTGCCCAGGATGGCGGGATGTCCAATCATCCTGCAGGCCTACTGTCCCCCGCCCCATGAGTCGGCGGAACGGGAAAGGCTGCACTTGCTTTGCCCGGTAAGGGCTCTGAGGACTTACGTCCACCGCTCTAGCTCGTGGTGTAACTCCTCCGCCCTTTTTGTCTGTTTTGGGGGCCAGAATAGGGGTAATCCGGTTTCCAAATAGCGCCTGGCACACTGGGTGGTGGAGTCCATTACTCAGGCCTATGAGGTGCGCGGTCATGCCTCACCTCTTGGCATCAGGGCCCACTCCACTAGGGGTATCGCCTCATCCAGTGCCTTGGCCACGGGTGTCCCCATTGAAGATATTTGTGCTGCGGCAGGATGGTCCTCTCCGCACACCTTTATCAGATTCTATGACCTGGACTTGGACCCCACTCCAGGGTCCCAGGTACTGCGGGGCTTATGATGTGCTGTTCCCAGTCTGCTCGTGCTCTCTCACGGCCTCTGGCGCAGTCATCGACCGGTGCGTGGCGGCGTGGGTATTGGCATTCCCATAGCGTCAGCACTGATGCAGCGTTGAGTTCCCTCGAAAGGGAACTACACCAGGTTATGTATGTAACCCGGTTCCCTGAGAAGGGAACTAGACACTGACACTGCCGCTGCACTGACGCAGCGTCTCGTTCCCTTCTCAGGGAACCGGGTTACATACGTAACCTGGTGTAGTTATGTGTGTATATCTGTAGGTGTGTGTATGTTGGTTAGTTTGAGTGTATGAATGTTATCATGTGTGAGTGTATGCATATGATTAGAGATGTGTGTGTTATTATTGGTATATATTATATTGGGGCATATCTGAGTATGTGTGTGCGTGTGTATGTGTGTGTGTGTGTGTGTGTGTGTGTGTGTGTGTGAGAGAGAGAGAGAGAGAGAGAGAGAGAGAGAGAGAGAGAGAGAGAGAGAGAGAGAGAGAGAGAGGAATAAACTCATCTCTGAGCCTTCAGGCTAATGACCTCCAGCTGTCAGTACATAGATGGCTAAAAGGCGTTTTCAGACACAGTGGTCGAAGCTGGACTCCGTATGTTCCTCTCGTTCTCCTCCAGAACAGCTGGCTTTGACCTGTGTGTGTGTGTGTGTGTGTGTGTGTGTGTGTGTGTGTGTGTGTGTGTGTGTGTGTGTGTGTGTGTGTGTGTGCAGGGTCAGCATGTCTCAGTGCTTAGCCTCAGGTCCCTGCGTGTTTGTGTTATTGCTGCTGTTCCCCTGTAAGAGTTTCATTTATAACGCACAGAGAAACGGTCCTCTAGCTTTTCAAATAAACAAAACTGATATGCAGACACATTACTCTGCCCTTCAGCTCTGGCTGAATTCTTTTCTAAAAATGTGTCTTCTTTTTTTTTGGTTGAGGGCTTAGAGTAAAACTTTTGCACAAGAACTTAAGCACACATGAGAGTCAGGCTAAAATTTACAGGAATAGTGCTGTTTAAATGTGTGAGTGTAGGTGTGTGTGTGTGTGTGTGTGTGTGTGTGTGTGTGTGTGTGTGTGTGTGTGTGTGTGTGTGTGTGTGTGTATCCACACTTTCTCTATGTGAAGTATATATATATCAGTTCCTTATCTCCATCTGTCACCCATGAATCCTGTCACTTTTACACATGCAGCTTTAACACATGCCCAAGTGATCCAGGCTCCATCTTAAACCTCACACTGTTCACTACATTCAATAGGTTCTTACACACTACCCATAATAAGCCGCTCTCTCCTGCATGCAGTTCTTCCTTAGCTTCATTTCTGTTTCTTTTTGTCATCATTTTTAATATCGACCCATTTATGTTCTATTTAATTCAAGTCAAGTTTAGTTGTATAGCACTTTGAACAATGGACATAGTCTCAAAGCAGCTTTACAGAACATAAGAAATAAAGTACACTTAATATAGTTTAATATTATACACTGATCAATATAAAAAAATAAGATTAATAATAGATTTATATTTAAATGTGTTTGTATTTATCCCCAATGAACAAGCCTGAGGTGACTGAGGTGACTGTGGTGAGGAAAAACTCCCTTAGATGGAAGAGGAAGAAACCTTGAGAGGAACCAGACTCAAAAGTGAACCTCATCCTCATTTGGGTGACACTGGAGGGTGTGATTATAAACTGTTATAAACACCAGCGAGTGTTATTATGAATAATGTCCCTTCGACAGTCAGATACAGACTGATAATCGTGTATTGATGAAGAGGTTGTTGTCCTCAATGACCAAAGACAGAACCAAAGTTCTGTGGTTTCGTTAACTTCATGTCCATTTATCTTTCAGTGTAAATTTATTTATTTATTTATTTATTTATTTATTTATTTATTTATTGGATTCAATCCAACCTTCGATTTCAACCATGTTTTTTTTTTTAAGTTTCTATTCAGAATCGGTTTGTTCCTAATTCTATTCCGTTAGTGTAATTCTGAATAGGATTCTGTTCATTTTACCCTAAATTTTGTTAATTCTTTTCAGAATTCTGTTTATTTTGATTGCATTCCAAACTCCATTCTGTAATTTCATTCCATCATGTTCGTTTCATTCAGAATTCATTTTCCATTTTTCAAGTTCATTCTTAATTTCATTCTGCTAGCTTCATTCACCATTCCATTGTCAGCTTGAGTCCGGATTCCATTATGTTAACTTCATTTTGAATTTGATTGAAACTGATCTTAATTCCAAGCCTATTATATTTTGTTATATTATATTTCAAGGACAGTTTTCCTTTTCTCAGTTCTGTGTTCAGTTAAACTTTTGAATTTGAATTGAAATATATTCAAAGCAATATTATTATGTCTCAATTTATTTAGTTATTTTAGGATTTTCCTCAAACAAATACAGTAGTAGTGTGGCTGAGCTCCAGGTTCCTGCTAATACACTAACACTCATTTTCCATGTGATGAAGAGCAGCAGCACAGTACAGTGATAACTGCAATAAGTTGTCAATCCCCCAAACCTTTGCAGCTCCAATGGCGATCACTCTTCTCTGAAACCTGTCTACAGTACAACATCTTGGAGTATGTCTATATCGATGTATCCACATCTAGTCTAAAGAACATTAGTGAGGTCAGGAGAAGCTCTGGCTCACAATAAACATTCCACTTCATCCCCAAAGTGTTCATTCAGGGTTGAGGTCAAGGATTTGTGTAGGCCACTGGAACCCCTCAAGAACAAACTCCTCCTACCATGTCTTTATAGACCTCGCTTTTTGTTGTTTTGGTCAGAAAAGACCTATGTTGAAAGTATTAAATTGTTAAAATATGTTTGTTTGTTCTAAAAACAGCAGTAGGTCATTATATCATACATTCTTATACATAGTCTTCTCCTGGAAGCCATCAAACACAGATTCATCCATTAGTCTGCGTTCGTTGGTCCTTAAAACTGTTTTACACTTCTCAGCTATTGCTATTTTTATGGCATCTTGTAAGTGGTAATTTCCCACCACTGGATATTCATTCATTCATTCATTAATTCTCTACCGCTTATCTGAAATTATCAGGTCACGGGGACCCTGTGCCTATTTCAGGCGTCATCGGGCATCAAGGCAGGATACACCCTGGACAGAGTGCCAACCCATCGCACTCATGCAATCACACACTACGGACAATTTTCCAGAGATGCCAATCAACCTACCATGCATGTCTTTGGACCGGGGGAGGAAACCGGAGTACTCGGAGGAAACCCCCGAGGCTCGGAGAGAACATGCAAACTCCACACACACAAGGCAGAGGCAGGAATCGAACCCCCAACCCTGGAGGTGTGAGGCGAACGTGCTAACCACTAAGCCACCGTGACCCCCACCCAAATATTTTTAAATGAAAATCATGGAAATTGTCAGTGGTGCCTAAAATTTGCATACGACTGTATGCTGTGATATAATATTGTATGAATAAATTCGAGTTACTTATTAATATTCATTAACCTGTACATACTGATCATGTTTTGTTGTTGTTGTTGTTGTTGTTGTTGTATTTTTATTATACACAATCCAAAATACTTTCTCGTGTTTGGGCTTATTAAAAAAATTGTATTCAGAAGCTTGGCTGTGATTTGGATTCAGGAAGCAGTTTCTAGCTGCTAATAGCTATAAAGTAATAAGTAGTTAGAGAACACTCAGCTCTTGTAATTGTCTCAAGTCTGTTTCTGGATTAAAATGAAACCAGAAGCAGAGGTTATAATGAGCGGCTAAAGCTCAGTGGATTGTACGTCTCGCTAAATCAATATTCGGAGCAAATAAATCTTTATTGATGACTAAAATGTCTAAGGTTTCACTCTCAGAGAGCCGCAGCTATCTGTCAAATCTGGTCTTTGGGTGTGAAGCCTGGCCTTCCTCTTTTTGTTACCACACCATCGCTAGTCAACTTCAGGTATCTTATTAGCTCATGTAAACACTATAGGTTACGTCAGGGTTCTGCTCAAAGTGTGTTCATTTTCTTTCTCTGTTGGTGTTGTGATGGAAAACTGTCACAGACTAATCATACTGTAGCTCTTCTCTAATTATAGTACAGAATATTATTAATAAGATAATATAATGACATGACATGACATGACATGACGTGACATATGGCTAAGTATGGTGACCCATGCTCAAAAACAAATATCTTTAGTGAAATGCAATAAGAAACATGGCTCTATGAGTATTTATGCGTAAGGAAGGTTGTGATTTCAAATCCCAGGATAGCTAGAGAACCGGTACTGAGCCCTTGAATAATTCCAGTAACTATGAGCTCACTGTTTGCCAAATGATGTAATTGAACATGAAACACGACTTCCACAAAGTTCAGAGAATCTAAGACAGAATAAGTTCTGTGGAAAATCCTGCTTTGCTCCGGTATGTAATAGCTTAATGCATAAAAAAGAAAAACCTCCAAGAGACTGGTATTTTATTTATGTGGAACCTTTAATCCAAGCTGAGAAACTATGCTGGTGATAAAGATCCCACTATGAATCTGTGGTAAACTGCAATTAAGTAATCAGCCAGCTTCTCTGCTCTTGAACGCATCTCCGAAGCTGTGTGTTTTCCCCAGAAATATTACATTAATCATGTAATCAGATCTAGCACAGGGAGTCGTCGTGTAATCAGAGACAGGCCGAGACAGCTGACAAAAAAATGGCAAGCAGATGCCTTCCTGCCAAAGATTAATAACCCAAGACATTCTAATAACTGACATTAAAAATAATAACTTTATCAAGTAAACTTGGCGAGAAAATTCATTTTGTTGATAGCTGATGGGGAATTTATTTTACAGCATTTAACTTAAAGCTTTTAAAACTTAAAACGTCTCATTTAGAGCATTGAAACAAAAAATATATTTAACCGTTCTATGCAGAAACTAATTTCAATATTTCTGTTTGTGAACCTGTCTATGTAGAACCCTGCAACAGTGTTTTTCTATTTGGAACACTCAGAGGAACCTTTGAAGAACCCTGAAGAGTTCACTGGTCTTTCTTTATACAACCCTTATGAAAATCTTAAAAGTTTAATTCAGAACCTTACAGAAACATTCATTCATTCATTCATTCATTCATTTTCTACCGCTTATCCGAACTACCTTGGGTCACGGGGAGCCTGTGCCTATCTCAGGCATCATCAAGCATCGAGGCAGGATACACCCTGGATGGAGTGCCAACCCATCGCAGGGCACACACACACTCTCATTCACTCACGCAATCACACACTACGGACAATCAACCTACCATGCATGTCTTTGAAACCGGAGTACCCGGAGGAAACTCCCAAGGCACGGGGAGAACATGCAAACTCCACACACACAAGGTGGAGGTGGGAATCGAACCCCCAACCCTGGAGGTGTGAGGCGAACATGCCAACCACCGTGCCCCCACACAGAAACATATTTCAGTAAAACTCTATTTACCTCTTGAAAACATCCTTGAAGAGCTATTAAAGGTTGTATGTAGAAGCCAACACCAGTGTCTCCATACAAGAATACTAAGGAAGCCTTACAGTTTTTAGGCAGACAGTGATTCCTTATAAGAACCATATGGAAACCTTTCAAGACATAACGCAGAACCTTAAAGGTAACTTACATCAGTAAGAAACCAATGTAAAACTTAAAGGTTCTATACAGAAGCTTACAGCATTGTTTTTCAACAAGAACCCTACAGAACTCTTAAAGGTTCTATACATTTTCTACAATGTTTTCCTATAACAACCCCACAGAACCCTTTGAAGAACTATTAACGTGCCATTAAAAGTTCTATATAAAAGCCCAAACCAGTATCTCCCTATAGGAACCCTATAAAACCCATACGGTTTCCTTAGCCGATGATACAGCAACATTTTTCCATGAGAAGCCCATGGGATGTTTAAAGGTTCTATGCAGAACCTAACAGCAGTGTTTCCTTTCTCTTTGGAACCTTTAATTACCCCATAAAAGCTTTCCTTGATTGTGGGTTTACAGCTAAGTGTAGCAGAATAAATAGCTCAGTTACTTAATATCTCGGTAAGTCCACGTTTCTAAAAATAAATGATCTTTTACCTCTGGGATTGCAGCGAGAAACCGGCTGAGCACGATTTGGACGGAGCTCAGTGGTGCTGTTGATGTTGTTAATGAGGTGTAACATTGCTGTGCTTCTCAATTCAGAGGTCAGTAGTCAGTGAGAAAATGGATTGACCCTCAATTCACTCAGACTAACCTTATTAGGAACGGCACAGTCACAACACAGCCCACGCGAGAGAGAGAGAGAGAGAGAGAGAGAGAGAGAGAGAGAGAGAGAGAGAGAGACTGTGTTATAGAGTGTGACAGGAAAAGGAAAGAAGGGAGGAAGAGGTGTCTTATCACACCATCTTCAATGTGACCACAAACCTGCTAGGTTCGAACAAATAGAACACTAACATTTTTTACTAAGCCGAAGTATAAGCCGTTTCCCATTCGATGGCAACTGGCAACGTCAAGCGTACGTAATGCGATGCTGCTAGCTTTAGCACTATATGCTGGATTTTTTAAATATCAGAAAATATATCACACAAAATGAGCTAATTTACAAGACATGTGTAAGATGGCGTTCCGATTTAATCTGTCGTCGACGACTGATGGCTCCGCCCCTCCCCCACTACGTAAGCAAACCTGCGAGCGTCGAGTACACGATTCCACGAGTTCCAACATTTGTATTTTCGATTAAATAAATGCATCATCCAGGTTCTTTAAATGCATTTCTTATTCTTGGTATTTTCATGTAAACACACAACGCACATTATTTATACTGAATTTATATTATTTTTATTGAGTTTATATATCATATTTGGCACGCACCTTATTAAAACACAATATTGTTTTAAGATTTATATAAAGATTTGGGATCTTGCTGTAACCCTGAGTTAGATAAATTAAAAACTATTGGAAGGCAATTTAGCATTTGGTGTCCAGTGTGTTATAATTTAGCTTTGTGTTAAAGCTATGAGGATTAAAAACCTAGCACCCCCCCCCCCAAATAAATAAATAAATAGATAGATAGATAGATAGATAGATAGATAGATAGATAGATAGATAGATAGATAGATAGATAGATAGATAGATAATAAAAAAAAACAAAAAATTAAATTCAGAAACAATCCTTTACATACATGATTCATATGACTTTATTCCAACTGTGTAAATTATTATTATTATTATTATTATTATTATTATTATTATTATTATTATTATTTTTATTTTTATTTATTTATTTTTTTCCTGAACATATTTTTGTTAAATTTGAGTTGAAGTACAGATTTCCGGGCAATAGGGTTGGAGTGATTCTGGTTATCCGAGAACAACCATCCGCCTCCACTATGTTACAGTGTTCAGCTACACAGTCAGGCTTTGCTCATGTTTAAACGCTAGATTAAACAAACTGTGTCCTAAATTACGTCCAAAAAAATCTTACATGATTTAAAGTAGGAAATATTTATAGAAAAGTAAATGAGGTACATTTCTCTTTCTTTGTATCACGTTAGAAAAAAAAATGAACATGGAACATGTCACTATAGATTACCATTGAGGTAAGTAGAATTTTCTTGTGTATTGTTTACTGATAATATTTAACTATACAGGGCTCTCAAGGCAAGCGTGATATCTCCAGCCTCCCAGCAAACAAAGTATTTGTTTATTTTCCATTTATTAATTTGTGTGTGTGTGTGTGTGTGTGTGTGTGTGTGTGTGTGTGTGTGTGTGTGTGTGTGAGAGAGAGAGAGAGAGAGAGAGAGAGAGAGAGAGAGAGAGAGTTGTTTATGTAAGGTGTTGTTTATTGTAAGTGTTTGTTGCTTTTTTGGACTCCTTTATCATTTGTAACGTTGCTCCCATATAAAACAGTTCGGCTCAAGCCCAGACATTTTTAGGGTCATGATTGAGGACAATGTCCCATCCAGAGACAAGCTGTTTCGTGTTGAGATTTTGTTCAAACCGACCATCGAAAATACCCTCACTAATGGATGTTTTTTTTTTCATTGGTTGTTGCGTTAAATCTTACCCAGATAGTGCTATTTTCTGATTGGCTATTGTGTATCATCTTTGTTTGATTGGCTGATAAGTGTCAGGCTCGACTAAGATGTGAGACATGCTTTGATTCCTGCCAGGTTCCATAGAGACAGCGGTGCGGACTGATACATTTTGGGCGCTGCGGCATATTAAATATATGATAAATAGTCAAAAAGTTTTTCTGCTTGAGAAATACGATGTGTGGCGGGAGAGCGTGAGAAAAGACCCAAATGCGTGACAGACCTGACTATATAATACAAATTGTACACAATTCACAGGAAACATTTTAAATGTAAACCGAACCGCGTTCAAAATGGCCGCCGACATCATCATCATTTTATATGTTTGCCTCATATTATGAGATTAACAGTTCAAGCTAGTTCAGATGTATGTGGTACTAATCATTACTTCCTGTACGCAAAACATCTTCATTATGAAATCTGATTTCTAGAACCAATACTCATACTTTATACTTTAAAGACTCATTAGCATCTTTATAAGCTCGAAACAAGTGTCTCAGCATGACTCTAAACCAGTACAAGATGATTTAAGAGATATGACAGTTCACTGCAAGAATTTAATGTAAGCTCAGACTGAAACACGACGCTGTGAACACAGCTTCACTCTGACAGATTCGCATAAACCTGATTGGAGCTGAGTTCCCAGCGTGGCAGGATCCTCCTCTGGCACGCGCCGCCATATGCTCTGGCATTGCTAATGGGATCACGGAGTGTGAAGGATGTGTGTGGTGTGTGTGTGTGTGTGTGTGTGTGTGTGTGTGTGTGTGTGTGTGTGTGTGTGTGTGTGTATGTTTGTGTGTGTGGGGCAGAAGTCTGTGTGGTGGTGGGATTGTGATTAGCAGGCTGCAGCTGGTTGGGATGGGTGATGTGAGAGTGTGCACCCTTGGTCCTGTCTCAAACACAAAACCCAGGGAGAGTGCAGGCATGTCACCTCTGCTTTTACACTCCAGAGCACAAAGCTGAACAACTCCAGCGTCGGCGGTGTGCACAGCTGCAGCACGTCATCCGTGAGGAAACACACACACACACACACACACACACACACACACACACACACACCAACACACACACCCAGAGCCATCAGCATCTGCCCAGACACCACTGCTGCTTCATGCGTCCAACCCTCCAGGCTACACTCAACTTGCATGCATGACTACATACGCATAGCTCCAGAATTATTGCCACCCCTTCATGAAGATGCCCAAAAAAAAAAAAAAAAGCATGTGCAATAATATTCCCACATTAAATATATTGGAACTCCGTGTAGCTTTATTTCTAGACAATATTTTTAGGACATAATAGCACCACTGAGCCACTTCCTGCAGTGTCTAACAGTTTGAGACACTTGTAGGGGATCTTTAATATCCTTTATATTCACTTTATATTCTTGTGGAGTTTGCAGTTCTATGCTGAGCTTGGATAACTGTCTGTGTATAGTTATGTTCATCTTCCAATGTCCATGTGGGTTTCCTTCTTGGTGGACCAGATTTGAGTTTAAGTTCCCTCTAGGTGTTAATGTGTGTGCATGGTGCTTTGCAGTGGACTGGAATCTCATCCAAGTTGTATCCTCAACTCTGACCCTGAAAAAATAAACAGCGTACTATAGAGAAATTAATAGAAAATGAACATGTTCTGGTGGACTCTTAAATTCAGACCAGAGCTTTACGATACATGGGTTAGATTTATCATTATTAATTTATTTTTTACCGCTTATCCGAACTACCTCAGGTCACAAAGGGCCTGTGCCTATCTCAGGCGTCACCGGGCATCGAGGCAGGACGGAGTGCCAACCCATCGCAGGGCACACACACTCTCATTCACTCACACACACACACACACACACACACACACACACACACACACACACACACACACACACACACACACACACACACACACACACACACACACTACAGACAATTTTCCAGAGATGCCAATCAACCTACCATGCATGTCTTTGGACCGGGGGAGGAAACCGGAGTACCCAGAGGAAACTCCGGGGAGATCATGCAGACTCCACACACACAAGGTGGAGGCGGGAATCGAACCGCCAACCTGGAGGTGTGAGGCAAACGTGCTAACCACTAAGCCACCGTGCCCCCCCCAGATTTCTCATTATGTCATTTAAGAAAAGAAAAAGATCCATCAGTGACCATGTTTAACTTCCTGGCAGAGGCAACCAGGTTTTAAGCTAAAGCTGAAATAACCTGTTACTCAGAAGTCTGCAACTAGACACAAGTCCGACAACAAAGTTATGTGATAATATTAAATGCACAGATAAGGATAAGAATTGATTTGAATTTATTCTGGCTATGTCTATTCTGACTATCAGTATTTAACACATTATGTTCTTCTTAACAAGCTCAGATTTGATTTGACTGTATAACCCAATGTCAGCCATGATAAAAACTGAAATGTCATGCAGGTTCAATAGAAAGCTGTTTATACAGGGTGGGAACGGAGTGACGCTAGCACAAAATTAACAGCATGGGAACCTTCACAGAACGGAAGAATTTAGAAAAAAAAAAAATCTGGACTACAATTAAAGCTGTCAGTTCCAGCAAAGCCACTGACCCAGTAGTGAATAGTCAGCTCACAGAGGAGTGGAGAGACTGTGATTGTGGGAAAAATCATGCATGATCAGTGTTTAGGGCATTCCAGGAAATTTCAACTCAAAACTGATGCTGTTTTGTTCCCATTATAATGCACTGTTTATGATACATCTGCTTTTGAAGCGTTTGTATAAAAGCTCAGTTGGCAATTTAAAAATGAATTTAGAATTAAATTTATATATAATTAAATTCATATGCTCATTTATTTCAGTCAATTAAAAAAAATATTTAGTTGTTCAAATGATTTCTGTGTGTATATATATACATATGACGTGACATACGGTGACCCGTACTCAGAATTCGTTCTCTGCATTTAACCCATCCAAAGTGCACACACACAGCAGTGGGCAGCCATTTATGCTGCGGCGCCCAGGGAGCAGTTGGGGGGGGGTTCGGTGCCTTGCTCAGGGGCACCTCAGTCATGGCCGGCCCGAGACTCGAACCCACAACCTTAGGATTACGAGTCGGATTCTCTAATCATTAGGCCACGACGTGCCCCAAATATATATATATATATATATATATATATATATATATATATATATATATATATATACTGCTGTGTGTGTGTGCACTTTTATATATATATATATATATATATATATATATATATATATATATATATATATATATATATATATATATATATATCCATCACATAACATCCAACAAGTACATTATAAATAAAGATAACAATAATACAGATAACAAATTTTTTTTATATATATAAAAAAATACAGATTATATACTGTATAGTTTTAGATATAGATACTTAGTATAATAGGTAGTGTATTTATTTTAAAACATAATTGAATCCATTTGACATTATTTATTTATTTATTTATTTATTTATTTATTATATTTTGTTTGTTTGTTTGTTTGTTTTTTTACGTTGCCTTTTTGAGTCACGATGATGTGTTATAATGAATCTACAGTACCTGGCAATATACAGTTGTGCTTAAATGTTTGCCTAGCCTGAAAGAAATAATGCAAAATATTGTTTTCTTATTTAAGGATAGTGCTCACATGAAGTCATTAATGATCACATAGTTGTTTGATTCCTTTTTAAAACTTTTCAATTTAACTCAATTCAATTCAAATTTATTTCTATTGTGCTTTTTACAATAGACATCGTCTCCAAGCAGCTTAACAGAACATAAACATAAAACAAAAGGTTATTATAAAGATTAATATAAAGATAAATAGAATACAAAATTCAAGATTAAGATTAATATTAGACTTCTATTTAAATGTGTTTGTATTTATCCCTAATGAACAAGCCTGAGGTGACTGAGGTGACTGTGGTGAGGAAAAAAATCCCTTAGATGGAAGAGGAAGAAACCTTGAGAGGAACCAGACTCAAAAGTGAACCTCATCCTCATTTGGGTGACACTGGAGGGTGTGATTATAAATATACAGTCTGACAAATGTTGTATTGAATAGGAGATTGTTGTCCTCAAAGACCACATGTAGTTGGCATCTTCTTTTAAAACTTAATGATCACCTAAACAACCCTGATCAAAAAGTTTATACATCCTTGAATGGTTGGCCACATTATAAACACACAACAGAGCTTTAAATGGCTATTAAAGGGAAGTTTCCACACCTGTAACTCATTGTAATTGTAGTGTCTGTGCATAAATAGTCAGTGAATTTCTCAGCTCTTAAGGTGATGCTCTGTCTTGGCTGGATACTGCAACATCTGCCAATGGGACTGCGTAATATGGTTGAACTTTATAAAGCAGGAAAAGGATATAAAAAGATCTCAACACTTGTAAATGGTCATTACTGTTCAGACTCTAATAAAGAGGTGGAAAATAAAAGGTTCTGTGTACACTAAGCTTCTGTCAGATAGACTTTTCAGATTTCACTCACTACCGCTAGAAGAATTGTTCAGGATGCAAAAAAACCCCACAAACAACTTTAAGGAAAATACATTCCGCTCTGGAAAAGAGAAAAGAGTGGTGGTGTTTTATGTAGCACAATAAGGAGGTACTTGAACACAAATGACCTACACGGCCTGAAGAAAGCCGTTACTGCACCCATGCTACAAAAAGGCCCACCTTTAGTACACCAGACAGCACCTAGACAAGCCTTACAGCTTCTGGAGCAGAGTCATGTGGAGCGATGTGACCAAAACTGAACTTTATAGTCACAACCATAACCGTTATGTTTGGAGAGGAGTCAACAAGGCCTAAGATGTAAAGTACCATCCCCACTGTGAAACATGGTGATGGAATTAGTACAAATTCAGCATGTTATCTGAAAATACTGAATTTGCATTATACAGAACGAAAGCTGAGCATGAGACACTCTAAGGGGCTTTTTACACTTGGTCACTTCTTGTCTTTTATGTGATCCGATAGCTATCCGATGGTAAAAAGACCAGGTCTAAATGCCCTCCGAAATGGTTTCGAGACTGATATAAATCCGATCGTTCAAACCCCTTCAGGAGGTGGTCTGGGACGCGTTTCAGATGAAACTGGACAGGTGTAAATGAATGTAGTTGTTCAAGCCACATATGTCAACGCTATACTCCTCCCAAACGGAAGTACGTCACTCGCAGGTGACTCACGAGTCATGCATCGCGCCAGAAACAAATGTTTTCCCATCAGCGCTGGCTCCGATCTTTCACCCAGGCGTCTCGTTGGGTCTTAAAATGCACTGCTGGCGCCAGCGAAAATGCAGCAAACAGTAAATGCTGTTTTTTGTAGCAACCGAATACACCAAAGTGTGTTCCATTTCAATTACCCCGGAAATGAGGTAAAATATATGAAACACATGGTATACTCTCACTCACACTCATTTTCTACCGCTTATCCGAACTTCTTGGGTCACGGGGAGCCTGTGCCTCATGCGTCATCGGGCATCAAGGCAGGATACACCCTGGACGGAGTGCCAACCCATCACAGGGCACACAAACACTCTCATTCACTCACACATTATGGACAATTTTTCAGAGATGCCAATCAACCTACTATGCATGTCTTTGGACCAGGGGAGGAAACCGGAGTACCCGGAGGAAACCCCCGAGGCACGGGGAGAACATGCAAACTCCACACACACAAGGTGGAGGCAGGAATCGAACCCTCCAACCCTGGAGGTCTGAGGTGAACGTGCTAATCACTAAGCCACCGTGCCCCCCCCCCCCCCCACATGTATACTTTACTCGTTATTTTATTCACTGCAAGCTTGTATGCAGACGTTTTACTGTGCAATATAAAATGGATACCAGAATTTTAGGGTATAGGGTATTAAAGAAATTCATGTACATTATATTTAATAATGTATATTATATTTAATCTGATTCCAATTTATATGCCTATCATAACGAAATCCTGATATTAGCTTAGCTTATCATATCATCTCTATCCATTTCGTTTCTCTATCCAATTTTCATCTATATTCTCGTGTGTGTTTCTCGTTTACACAATAGTTCTCCTACAACCAAATGTGTGTGTGGGTTTTTTTTTTTTAAGTGTCTAAATGCTGACAAGTGGGTTACTTTTCTAATGCAAATGTGGAAAGTAATGTTAAAGTTCTTCTTTTTTTCCCCCAAGAATGCTTATTCAGCACATGTGCAACTGGTTTCCACAGAGATGACTGAATAGCTGTACATTTTAGATTTAGTTATTTATTAGAATAGGTGTGGTGTCCTGGGTAGATTGACCACATTTGGAAACTTTGACATTTTATCTACTATATATAGCTCTGAAACCTGAACCGAAATGTTTCTCTTTTGTGTCCCAACCTTCACAGACATTTTCACAATAACCTTGGTCAGAGGGTGTCAGTCACTGGAATCTCTTTTTTCTTTATACGCACTAACTTTATTTTATTTGATTTATTTTTTTAAAGGTTAGCATGTTTTGTTGTCATTTTAGTTGAGCTGTTAAAGTTGGTAAGTAAAGACAAATCCCTCCCAACAACATCTAGTGAGTTTTCCTAGTACAGAGAGTAGGGCAAATCCCAAGCTTCCGGCTTCCTACGTATGCGCTTTACCCAGAGTGAAAATATAATGACTGGTACACCCTGTGTAGTGCTGTCTATGGCTATTTAGGATTTGTCCTGTGGCTTGGCTTGGTGGTTAGACCCCCTTAGCTGATCTGGCAACTTGGCATGAGAGGTAGAGGTTCCAATGACTCTGCTTGGTAGCTAGATCTCCTGTAGGTAATCTGGTGACTGCTTGGTAGTTAGATCTCCTGTAGGTAATCTGGTGACTGCTTGGTAGCTAGATCTCCTGTAGGTACTCTGGTGACTGCTTAGTCGTTAGATATCCTATAGGTAATCTGGTGACTGCTTGGTAGCTAGATCTCCTGTAGGTAATCTGGTGACTGCTTAGTCGTTAGATATCCTATAGGTAATCTGGTGACTGCTTGGTAGCTAGATCTCCTGTAGGTAATCTGGTGACTGCTTAGTCGTTAGATATCCTGTAGGTAATCTGGTGACTGCTTGGTAGCTAGATCTCCTGTAGGTAATCTGGTGACTGCTTGGTAGCTAGATCTCCTGTCGGTACTCTGGTGACTGCTTGGTAGCTAGATCTCCTGTAGGTAATCTGGTGACTGCTTGGTAGCTAGATCTCCTGTCGGTACTCTGGTGACTGCTTGGTAGCTAGATCTCCTGTAGGTAATCTGGTGACTGCTTGGTAGCTAGATCTCCTGTAGGTAATCTGGTGACTGCTTGGTAGCTAGATCTCCTGTAGGTAATCTGGTGACTGCTTGGTAGCTAGATCTCCTGTACGTAATCTGGTGACTGCTTGGTAGCTAGATCTCCTGTAGGTAATCTGGTGACTGCTTGGTAGCTAGATCTCCTGTAGGTAATCTGGTGACTGCTTGGTAGATAGATCTCCTGTAGGTAATCTGGTGACTGCTTGGTAGCTAGATCTCCTGTAGGTAATCTGGTGACTGCTTGGTAGCTAGATCTCCTGTAGGTAATCTGGTGACTGCTTGGTAGATAGATCTCCTGTAGGTGATCTGGTGACTGCTTGGTAGCTAGATCTCCTGTAGGTACTCTGGTGACTGCTTGGTAGCTAGATCTCCTGTAGGTACTCTGGTGACTGCTTGGTAGCTAGATCTCCTGTAGGTACTCTGGTGACTGCTTGGTAGCTAGATCTCCTGTAGGTACTCTGGTGACTGCTTGGTAGCTAGATCTCCTGTAGCTACTCTGGTGACTGCTTAGTCGTTAGATATCCTGTAGGTAATCTGGTGACTGCTTGGTAGATAGATCAACCATACAATGCACTAAAAAAACGAAGCACTAAATTGGTTTTAACAGCATTATTCCTTAAGCAGTGCAAACTGCTTAACCAACAGTTGGGTGAAAAGCAAACATATACAGTACAGTGTTCCCCTTACCCCAAAGCAGTCAGTATGATAAGATTTGTTTGTTGTCTGAGGCTCTGGAATGCTTTTACGCACTCCTCACTTTTTAGTCTCTCATTTAGCTCTGGCTGACACACCTTCACATCTCTAATGGCTTTTAAATGTGTGTTTCCTTCCTTCATTACCATTATGGGGTTGCATAGTAATAGGACAATGGTGTGTTTTGTTGGGAAAATCAACACTGCAGTGTTTCTGTACACACTGCTCACAGACTAAGGAACACCCTGAATACATGGGTTAAGGAAACGGGTTGGGTTCTGAACCGACACATGACTATTCTCTCTCTCTCTCTCTCTCTCTCTCTCTCTCTCTCTCTCTCTCTCTCTCTCTCTCTCTCTCTCTCTCTCTCTCTCTCTCTCTCTCTCTCTCTCTCTCTCTCTCACACACACACACACACACACACACACACACACACACACACACACACACACACACACACACTGTAACCCTACATATCAACACATGTTCTCAGTTTGTACTGTGTGCTGAGTGAGATATAGATGCTGTTCATTCAAAATGTTCCTTTTTTTTTAAATTGTGAAAAATATTCTAACACTTCACCTCATATCCAGCTCATGCTTCCCTGAAGGCTTTTGTGGCATAAATGTGTTCAGTTTTTAATATCTATAGACATGGAAATGAGATACTTTCAAATGTTAAAGCAAACGATTATCAACTACATTAAAAAAAAAAAAAAGATAAACCCAGAATCTTATGTTTAATGTTTATTTAAGGTTTTTGTCAGTTTCTCATTCACAGGATAATCACTGAAACAAACCATTATATTAGCCTTTAAGTGCCAAAAAAAGAGAAAGAAATGGCAGCACACAACCAATACAGTCAAATATGGTGTGCCAATATTTTTTTTGGTCTTGGGTGAAAATAGTGTAGTTTGATCGCAAAATTTTTGGCTGCATCTCACCTACTGTGCTAGGAATAGACTCCTGGCTCGCTGTGAAGCTGAGTAGGATGAAAAGTAAAGAAGAGGGATGAATGGGTGGATCGATGCAAGGATGGAAAAATATCATATTTTGGTAACAATGTGATCAGCTTGTTGACATGAATTTATGTAATATGATAAGATCAGATAAGCTTTTTGGAGTTCTTATGGTGAAGCTTCTGAAACAGAGACTTCCTAAAATATATCAGTTTATGTAAAATTTTGTAAAATAAAAAAAATATATTTTTTAAGGTCACAGAGAAAGTGGATGGATGGGAGGATGGATAGATGTGTGTGGATGGATAGACACAGAGTTTTATATTAATCACTATATAGTGTGAATATACTGTGTATATATATATCACTATCTTTAGCGACCGTTTCTGCACTACAGCGTTGAGTTGATAATAAGAGGGCTATATGCGTTAAAGGCAGGGTCTCCGATTTTTGAGAAATGCTTCAGAAAACTGAGTCGGGCCAAATAATAAACAAAAATCAAAACAAAAAACAAAACAAACGTGTAGCCAATGAACAGAGAGGGGCGGGGCTTGTCAATATGGGCAGAGAGAGTGTTCAGTGCGCATGTGTGACATTAGCAGAAAGCGGTTTTAACATAGACATGGAGGATAAAAAGAAAGAAAGAAAGCGAAGAAAGGCTTACGATAAGGCAAGAAGTAGGACGTGTTAATATGGGATCAGCTTTCCAGCGCTGGAGAGAACTGAAGGAGCAGGAAGTGGCCACATATTCACAGATTGGAGTTTCCCGAGTCAATAACTCCTGAGCTAAACGCTGTTACTACACAAATAACACCTCTTTTCTATCGTAGTAATGTAGAGAGGCAGCTACAACCGTGTTTTGTGTAGTAACAGCGTTTAGCTCAGGAGTTATTGACTCGGGAAACTCCGATCTGTGAATATGTGGCCGACTTTACTTAAGGCGCCGAGGCGTTTTTTTCCTTCTCGATAGGTGAGTAACGTTGGTTTTGCTTTGTTACACAGAACTAATATATGCCTTTGTCCTTTACATCATTATGCTTGTGTGTCATTTTTGCTTGTTTGTTTATCTGCAATCGTATTGTTCTTCCCTTCAGCTGAAAGGATCTTATAAAGTCCATCTCTATCCACCATCAATCTTCTGCAATCTCTCTTTCTCTTAGTGTCATGTCTGTCTTTCTTGCCCTGTTTCTCAAATTCATATTCAAAAACAGCTTCATTGGCATGAATTGTAGTTAATAACTGTTGCCAAAGCATTGAGTGGGGAAGAAAAAAAAGAACAAGATAATGATGGTATTAATTAACTATTTAAATAAAAATGTCTCTCTCTCTCGATTCTGTCGTTTTTATCTCATTACCTCGTTCTCTCTGTCTTTCCTGTCCATCTCTCTCTGCCTGTTCTCTGTTGCTAGAGTTTGTTATTCTGCCCCTCCCTGTGTGTTGTGTTTTGGTTGCAGACTCTGCTTCTTTGCCTCTGGCTAGAACAGCTGTTGTAGGCGCTGAGCATTATGGGTAATTGACGCCAAGGCAGTGCTGCCAGTCATGCTGCTCTTGAGCACAGCTGCTGCTCAGTGACACCCAGACAAAAATAGAAGAAACTATAGGAACAAGAACAAGAACAACCAAAAGGAACAAGCGGTGGTCACCTATTGTCAAGGTCGGTGTACACAACAACAACAACAACAACAACAACAACAACAACAACAACAACAACAACAACAACAGCAGCTACTGACTGTACCCTGTTTCATTATCTGAATTATGGCTAATTAAATAGCTGACACTGGGATTTACATGCTATTGATTTGGCTTGTTGAGATATAAAAGTTAAATATGTAGTTAAATGCAGCATTAATATAATGAATATCTTCTGGTCTATAGATCATGAGCTTCAATCCCAGCTTTACCAAACAATCACGGTCGGTTTATCAAGCAAAGCTTTTAAATGTAAGTGAGTCTCGATTGAAGTGTTGGCCGAACGTGCAGACGAGAAGGTATATAAGCTAGATGCTTAAGCTTTAGGTTGTGTTACGTTAGAAACGTAATGTTGCTTCTTATCAACATTTGTGTTCAGATTCAGGGCAGTGGTAGATCAAGTGTCTAAGGTGGTTAAGGCCCTGAGTTGTTGATTAGAAGATCAGGGTTCAAGCCCCAGCACTGCCCAGCTGCCACTATTGGGCCCTTGAGCAAGGCCCCTTAACCCTCTCTGCTCCAGTGGTGCTGTATCATGGCTGACCCTGTGCTCTGACCCCAAGCCTCCAAAGCTAGGATATGCAAAGAAAGAATTTCACTGTGCTGTAATGTAGAAGTGACAAAAAAAAAAGGCTTCTATTCTAAAATGACTTACAAACAATGAAGAAAATATAGAATAGATTCCAAAGTCTTGCTGAAGTGGGACATTTATTCTCATATGATTATGGGACAAAGGTACATGTGATACTGTTCTTAAACTGAAGTTTAATTTTTATTTATTTTTATAAATGACTTATGATTTACATTAAAATAAATAGGAATTTGTGTAATATGAGTGTTACTCATGAGTCTGTGACTATGCATGACTTAGTATGACTATGTATGATCTTCACCCCACATCTCTGTTATGTCTACGTCTGTGTACAATTTTGTGTGTTTGTGTGTGTGTGTGTGTGTGTGTGTGTGTGCCCTTAACCCTCAATTACTCAGCTGTATAAATGAGATAAATGTAAATCGCTCTGTAAAAGGTAGTCTGCCAAATGCAGTAAATGTATATGTAATGTAATGCGTGTGTGTGTGTGTGTGTGTGTGTGTGTGTGTGTGTGTGTGTGTGTGTGTGTGTGTGTGTGTGTGGCGCAGAAGAAAAACCTTCCTCCGACACTTCCTTTGCTTCTGCAGGAAATCAGAGTCAACTGTTGAACAAAGCAAGAACTCTCAGTCCCCAAATAAACCAAATTAAAAATAAATGTGAGATCTTATTTACTGCAGCCAGACTGAAGCCTTTGTTCCTCCAGACGCAAATCATGACATAACATTTCCTGTGCTCCAGCTCGGCCGGGATGAAGTTATTCAGCTGAATTCCTATAATTCACATACCTTACCTGTCCTCAAGTAGCTGATTGTAAACACGGCTCCTGAACACTCGTTGGCACGCAGCATGGTCCAGGAGCTTGTGCTGCTTCAGGAAACTGGCAGAACTCCACTGGGTTGAGAACCAAAATATTTTGTAATCAGGGGTTGGTGCGTTCTCATGAACGGTGTTAATTTAATAAGAAATATGGAAGAGTTTGCAATTACGTACAACTTACACAAAAACCAAAAGAAGCGATGCTTTTTTTGTATACACACACACACACACACACACATAGTGAACTTAGTGAAAACATATTAATAATTTACTTAATTGACATAATGGACTCTTGGCTCCAGAGACTCCACCCCCTGTGTAGAGAGCATCTGATAAGTTATGTAAACGTATTTGGCCACAAACTTCAGAATCTTTAAGGCTTTTATTTTGACTCACATTTCCATGTATTTGCTCATCGTTGAATTGGAACAGAGCAACATTTTATTCATTCATTCATTTTCTCATCTCAGGCGTCATCGGGCATCGAGGCAGGATACACTCTGGATGGAGTGCCAACCCATCACAGGGCACACACACACTCTCATTCATTCACACACTATGGACAATTTTCCAGAGATGACAATCAACCTACCATGCATGTCTTTGGACCGGGGGAGGAAACCGGAGTACCCGGAGGAAACCCCCCGAGGCACAAGGAGAACATGCAAACTCCACACATGCAAGGTGGAGGCGGGAATCGAACCCCCAACCCTGGAGGTGTGAGGCAACATGCTAACCGCTAAGCCACCGTGCCTCCCACATTTTAATCAGAGCTATAAATTATCACCGGATAGAAAAGTAGTTTCCAACAGGCTTTAGAAAAAGATTTGTGGTTGGTTATCTATTGTGTCTACTGGTGATGTGTTTTCATTTATGTTCCCCAAGAGAGTGATTAAAATTAAAAGTATAAATCTGATGTAAGCATAAAAACAAGCCCAATTTTTGTTCATATCCAAGTTCAAAACCTTGGTGTTTTCTCAAAACAATGCAAATTTGTGTGGAAGTCTAGACAAATCTGTCAGAAATCCGTCAGGTGAATACAGTACCACTGATATCCAATAATACATTTAATAATACATATAATTTCCTATTGTAAAACTCTTTAAAATCAGGCAAGATTGTTTTTTTTTGTTTTTTCCCCATAGCTTGATAATGCAGTAAAAGAAGCAAAAGCCTTGCATGATCCTTTTATTATGCAATAAATATAGCCTTGGTTTCTGAGGACTCATCTGGGACTCTTTAGAAGGGACTGTGTGTATACGTGTGTATATGTGTGTAAGAGAGTATCTGAGGAAGTAATGAGTCCACACACACACACACACACACACACACACACACACACATACATGGAACCATCCCTTTTCCTCAAGTCAGCATGACATCAGCGGATGAATCATAGGTGTTACTTTTGACCTTTCATCTTTGACGGTTTTCCAGTGCTGTAACCGTCTGGGTTTAGTATCAGTTAAGCAGTGGGCGGGGCATTGTGTGTAGAGACAGGGACAGGGCATGAGGCTGGTAACCGTCCTCTGGAGAGCCTATGTTATGATAAGATGGCAGGAAAGACCATGAACGTTGAAACCGAGGAAAGGCCTTGTCTAAAATCTGACAAAATCTAAAGCAAAAGGGAAGTGGCTTTTCCTGTATCAGCACAGCTACATGTCTGTGGCGCATGGCCTCATGCTGGTGACATCGCAAGCTGGAGAGATTTCTTTGACCTTAACGAACATAGAGCATTTTCATGACAGAAAGTAGAAAGCTAGAAATGTACTAAACACCTTTTTCCTGTCTGGCACACACACACACACACACACACACACACACACACACACACAAACACACAAACACACACACACAATAAAGCATGTAGACGAGTTAAAAAAATGACGCATTTATAGAATTTTAGTTAAAATGTCCAGCTAATGGGGGGGCACGGTGGGTTAGTGGTTAGCACGTTCACCTCACACCTCCAGGGTTGGGGGTTCGATTCCCGCCTCCGCCTTGTGTGTGTGGAGTTTACATGTTCTCCACGTGCCTCGGGGGTTTCCTCCGGGTACTCCGGTTTCCTCCCCCGGTCCAAAGACATGCATGATAGGTTGATTGGCATCTCTGGAAAATTGTCTGTAGTGTGTGAGTGTGTGTGTGTGTGTGTGTGTGTGTGTGTGCGTGCCCTGCGATGGGTTGGCATTCCATCCAGGGTGTATCCTGCCTTGATGCCCGATGACGCCATGCTCCCCGTGACCTGAGAAGTTCAGACAAGTGGTAGAAAATGAATGAATGAATGAATGGATGAATGTCCAGCTAATATCAGTGGTTGGATTATGTGGCAAGCTTGCCTCACACCTCTGGGATTCGGGGTTCGATTCCTGCCTCTGGGAAGATGTTCGGAGATTTTATGTTCTCCTTGCGCTTCAGGTTTTCATTGATATTCTGCTTTCCTCCCCAGTCCAAAGACATGCATTGTATGATAGTGACTGTGTGTGTCATTGTTCCCTCTGACAGGTTGGCACCACATCCACGGTGTCCCTGGGTGAGACTCCAGGCTCCCTGAGATCCTGTGTAGGATCAGCGCTGCAGAAAATTAAAGATCTTCTTAGATCATCATTACACATGAGCTGAGCTCTGAAAATTAACTTGAGGTACTTGAGGTTAAAAATCATATTTATGTTCTTTAATATTTCTGTTTTGCCTTTACTGTATATACCATTGTGACTATATATGATACTATATATAGCTGCCTATGTTTTGCATGATCCTACTTCATTTTACTTCATCTTTACCTTCACAGGTAAATAATAATATTTTATAATCAGTGAAAAACTTGACTGGGAAAGTCAGGGTTCATGCCCCAGCACAACCAAGCTACCACTGTTGGGCCCTTGAGCAAGGCCTTTACTCATGAGCAATCTGTTGTAGAAAGGACATTATTTACATTGACATCATTTCCTGTCCAGTGTCACCTAAATGAGGATGAGGTTCACTTCTGTGGGGCTTTTTACACCTGGTCACTTCATGCGTTTTCTGTGATCCGATAGCTATCCGATGGTAAAAAGACCAGGTCTAAATGCCCTCCGAAACGGTTTCGAGACGGATATAAATCCGATCGCTCAAACCCCTTCAGGAGGTGGTCTGGGACGCATTTCAGATGAAACTGGACAGGTGTAAATGCATGTGGTTGTTCAAGCCACATACGAGAGCGCTATACTCCTCCCAAACGAAAGTACGTCACTCGCAGGTGACTCGCGAGTCATGCATCGCGCCAGAAACAAATAACATGGACGACACGCAGGGTTGTTTTTTTGTAGCATAACCGTCGTAACAAGTTTTTCCGTCTTCTTTTTGATTGCATTCTGAAAACCGCATACTGTACACCAAAGCGGATTCCATTTCAATTACCCCGGAAATGAGGTAAAATATATTAGCATTTTGGGCGGGAGTAGAAAGATCGGATCGATATCCGATTCGCAGAGACGCGTTTATGTGGCCTAATGTAAATGGAACAGTTTTAACAAATCAGATAGCTATCGGATCAGAGAACATGAAGTGACCAGGTGTAAAAAGGCCCTGAGTCTGGTTCCTCTCAAGGTTTCTTCCTTATATCATCTCAGGGACTTTTTCCTCACCACCATCGCCACAGGATTGCTCATTAGGGATAGATGCTATGGGTAGATGTTAGTAATTAAAAAGTAAATTAATTTCAATTAGTTTCTATGCTTCTGTAAAGCCACTTTGAGACCAGGTTGATTGTTTTTATATAAGTGCTATAGAAATAAATTGAATTGAATTGAACTGAATGAACCCTTTCTGCTCCAGGGGCCACTGTATCCTAGCTTGGATATGTAAAGAAAAAAATTCCATTGTGCTGTAAGGTAATGATCTCTGGAAAATTGTCCGTAGCGTGTGATTGCGTGAGTGAATGAGAGTGTGTGTGTGCCCTGTGATGGGTTGGCACTCCGTCCAGGGTGTATCCTGCCTCGATGCCCGATGACGCCTGAGATAGGCACAGGCTCCCTGTGACCCGAGGAGTTCGGATAAGCGGTAGAAAATGAATGAATGAATGAATGAATGAATGTAAGGTAATGTGTAGCTACTGCATTCTGGACTAAATAGAGCTATGCACATATGCACCTACTGGAACATTCAGACAGTAAGGCATTACAATAATCACACCTAGAGGTAACAAAAGTGTTTCTTATTATTTCTGACTATATATATACAGTAGGGGCAGATCGTGGCCTAATGGTAAGAGAGTCTAACTCCTAACCCTAAGGTTGTGGGTTCGAGTCTCGGCCTGGCCACGACTGAAGTGCCCTTGAGCAATGAATTGAACCCCCCTGACTGCTCCCTGGGCGCCGCAGCATAAATGGCTGCCCACTGCTCCGGGTGTTTTTCACGGTGTGTGTGTGTGTGTGTGTGTGTGTGTGTGTGTGTGTGTGTGTGTGTTCACTGCTGTGTGTGTGTGTGTGTGTTCACTGCTGTGTGTGTGTGTGTGTGTGTGTGTTCACTGCTGTGTGTCTGCACTTTGGATGGGTTAAATGCAGAGAACAAATTCTGAGTATGGATCGGCGTACTTAGCCGTATGTCACGTCACTTTCACTTTATATTCCTTATCAATGTTTAAGTATGTCACTACTTGAATGTGTCCTTGAACAAATCCTGTGTCATGTGGTCCGACGTTTTGTTTACAGATCAGACCAAAAATATAGATACTGGAACTTCGATTTGCTCCGAAATGACATAAGATGCAGCCGTGCTTTGGACGAAGTGTGATCATATAATCATGTAACGCAAATATCCACCCTGACAACGGGGCCAAAGAAAACATACAGTAGTCAAAGTATTCAACTTTTTATGTCAAACTCCTTAATCAGCACTTTCATTAATCAGCCTTTAGTCATTTTTGGTGGTATAAGAAGAACAGGAGCTGGCATTGTACTGGATTGATGTAGAAATGAAACAAATTTCACATCTGGTCTAAACCGTCTCCATATGGAAGGTTTTAGCGATGAGTGTTAAAATGAGTGTTTCGTGAATGTGTCAGCGTCGACTCCAAGAGTGATTAAACCTATTGTGTGTACACATGATTCCTAAAAACATTCCCATGTGTGTTTAAGCGATGAGTTTTGCTCCGGTCGAGTCGGAGCGTTTGAAGTGAAAAGTTTAACGTTTCATACTAAATGTTTTTTCCTCCAGTCGCCATTACGAAGAATCTTACACTTCATATATCGCACATATATTCCAGTTGATTCTCGCACCCTACAGCCTGACCTGACCTGACCAGCATTTGGATTAAATGAAGAGCGCCTGACCCAATTGATCCAGGTCTTAACCTCTCACCTCATGAAGCCAGTCCTCAGAAGATTTCTCTCTCTCTGATCTCATTAGGACTTTGGAGGACCGGAGACTTGATGCCCAGCACACACCAGTGGGAGCTAAAAGAGTCAAGAGCTTCCTGTTTATCTGTGTTTATCTTGTAAACAGTCCCTGCCCTTCTGCAGTCCTCCTTCACTGCAGGGACACCGTCCACTCTGACCTTTCTGACCCTAGGAAGAGAGATGAAGAGATCTTCTTCTTTTTTGATCCTCCGTCTTCAAAAACATCATTGTTCTGTCCATAACTTCTAAGGAATAACTTAGAATTAACTGAATTATCATTGACATTGAGGGGGCACGGTGGCTTAGTGGTTAGCACGTTTACCTCACACCTCCAGGGTTGGGGGTTCGATTCCCGCCTCCGCCTTGTGTGTGTGGAGTTTGCATGTTCTCCCCGTGCCTCGGGGGTTTCCTCCGGGTACTCCGGTTTCCTCCCGCGGTCCAAAGACATGCATGGTAGGTTGATTGGCATCTTGATTGGCATCTCTGGAAAATTGTCTGTAGTGTGTGTGTGTGAGAGTAAATGAGAGTGTGTGTGTGCCCTGTGATGGGTTGGCACTTCATCCAGGGTGTATCCTGCCTTGGGGTGACCCGAGGTAGTTCAGATAAGCGATAGAAAATGAATGAATGAATGAATCATTGAAATGTAAGATGGCATGACGTCGGGTTTGTGTAGCATTTTAATTTTTACTTTAGACAATTTCATGTGAATCACTTCAACTAACATAGATTTGTTTTGTCTTATGAGGTTCTGTACCACAATTATAAGCGATCATATGCAAGACATAAGACCAGCTTAAATAGATAAGAGATAAAATACTACCTTAAATACATATCATTTCTGTGAAGCATTTGGTCTGTTTCAGGATAAAGACTGTACAGAAGCAGCTTGAGACCACTTGTGATTTCTGATATTTATATCTATATTTAGATTCTGTGTCATTCAAACGGTTTGTTGTGCAACTAGAAAACTTTCCCCACTCTATACACATGCTGTTTGATGCCAGAATTGTATTTTGCAGCATAAAATGTTTCATCATATATTTTAAACTCTTCAACTGGTGATTTTGTGGTTGCTTTTGGTTACTTTGATTATCTACAGGAACCACAGTCAGTTGTCCCATAAGAGGATTAAACACTGAAGTCATGTGACATACGGCTAAGTACGGTGACCCGTACTCAGAATTTGTTCTCTGCATTTAACCCAGCCAAAGTCCACACACACCCGGAGCAGTGGGCAGCCATTTATGCTGCGGCACCCGGGGAGTAGTTGGGGGGGTTCGGTGCCTTGCTCAAGGGCACCTCAGTCGTGGTATTGCCGGCCCGAGACTCGAACCCACAACCTCAGGGTTAGGAGTCAAACTCTCTAACCATTAGGCCACGACTTCCCTTCATCACTTTAGGATACACTCTTATAGTATAGAATAGTCAGGTAGCTCACACCATTGGTTGATTATTTTCTTTTAAATTCAATCCCCATCATGTTTTATTTCTTAGATGTCCAGTAATGTATTTGTTCTGAGAATCAAAAGTAAAAGCTCCTGCCAGTTCAGTGTCCATCCTCAGTAGCAGTTATGTGATTGGCTAGATGAAAAACAGTCTTGAATCATAGTAGTTAACACATATCCAACTCAGATAGACACTTGTGATGTTGGTTTCTGCTTACAGCAGCAGTGTAATGCACAGGAAACTAAGAGGTAAACGTTTCCTCATTTCTCGCTGATCGAGTTATTCATCATCAGGTTATTGCCGGTGACTTCACGGTCCGTGGTTGCTCTGGTGCCGTTACTCCGATGCATCAACTACCGAGCGCTTTTATGTTCACCGTTGCTATGGTAACATCACAGTGTCATACCGTTGGAAAGAAAACACACGTCGCAATTACAGTCTCTGTGATCACACGTGGAAGTCAGCAGAGAGACTTGAAGTGAAGGAAAGTAAGTGGTTTGGCATCAGAGAGACGTTTTTCGCTGACTCTGTAAGGACTCTGCACACACCCAGTGCACACTTCCCCTTACAGCTGTTTAAGAGCTGCTGTATTGTTCTCCTGTACTGTGAAAATCTCAAAGCGGAGATAACTGCACCGACTCAGGGGTTCGAGGTTAGCCCACTTCCTGAGGGGATGTTCTCCCTCTTATCTTGGGCTTCTATAAAACACAAAAGCTGCACAGATGCTTATCCATGTGCGAGTGCCCTTCCCTTGGCTTGGTGCCACACCGACTCTTTCTCATTTCATTACTTTTTTAAAAAAAAAAAAACTCTATTGTTTCAGATTTTAAAAAAAGCCCATTTTGTCTCTTAAGATATCAAATCCAGATGACTAAAAAGAGAGTGAAAGCTGTTGCAACATCATCAACATTTTTATTTACTTTTAAACACACCAATGTCGTTCATTCCACCACCCCCCACCCTCCCTTTCAAATGTTTGGCGATGAATCACCCCCTACACTAATGACTGGGTCGTGCCAAAGTGTGTCTGAGTCACTACTGATAATCTGAGTAATTTCCAAGTCATTGGCAATCTTGATTTGAGCTTCGCTTTGAAATGTGGGCCGTATCCGAGACCGCTTACTTTGATGTACCAATGAGCCACAGGCAAAAACCAAAAAAAAAAAAAAAGAAACACACATACACTCACACACACACACACACACACACACACACACACACACACACACACAAACACAAACACTACCATTTCCTGGTTGTAATTGCTGTTAGCACTTGAATCTCACAGTGTTATGACATTCCCATTACCAAACCTCATGATGAGACGGAGCCATCGCAGTGTGAACCTTGAGACCATTTAATGAACGACTAATGCTAGATTTAACATCATATCCAAACTGTATTTATGCTATTTTAGCACATCAACACGCAGTAAAACTCCTGTTGTTCCCGTCATCCCTTTTGAGAATGTGTGAATGGTAATCTTGAACTATAATACGTCGACTTGCCTGGAAGGAGCAAAGTGTTAAATGTACCCGAGATGCACAAATGTACAGTAGTATGTGTGTCAACTCTCAACGTAGACAGTTTAATGAATTGTGAGTGCAATTCAAACTCCATTTGGTTCATATATCATTAAATTTCCCTACAGTGGAGAAAATCAGAGCTCACACGAGCATATATATGTTATATTTACTGTCGAGTTCTTACTGTTATTACCCTGTTTGACCGCGCACTTGAATTCAATGGGTTTAATCTAAACCTTAATAACTCAACACACAAGGAGTTGATGAAAATGTAAACATCTCCCGAGCGTGGTGAGAAGTTCAGGAATTAAATGTTCTGACTCTGAAAAATAGCTCAAAGTTTATTGTACACATTACAGTAGGCAGGCACTAAATTCCAGGGGTTTCGTTACCACGACGTAAAGTGGGCGTGTTTCGTTACCACGACGTAAAGTGGGCGAGGTCTTGGAAAAATGCCCTCTTTCAAAAAAACCAGCATACTACGAAGGACAAAGCAGTCATACAGGTTGATTTATTTTAGAAAACAAATAAACAACCAAAAACTATGATTATGGTTAGGGTTACAGTTAGGGTTAGGGTTAGATTATCAAATAGGCCACGCCTACCTGATGACGCAATATCTGTTACGCTCTACTGAAATCCCTGGAAATAAGTGCCTGCCCATTACAGCACATGTAATCTAATCATGTTCAGGAAATAAATCTGTATAGAAAGGGCGGCAGGAATTTATATATTTTTGAGAAGCCCTGATTTGCTGCCTGAATGTTAGAATTGTTCCTGTGGAGGAAGCCACTTCACTCCCTGTTTTTTCTGAAGGGGACGCTGCCTCGCTAATTGTCTGAAAAGGATGTCACGGACACAGTTTTTCAGAATTTGGTCTTTTATTTTCTCCTGTGTGAACGTGGCCTGATTCGGGAACTCCCTCCCGCATTTGAAGATGTTCCACTGCCTGGCTGAGGACGCCACTTGATCCTTCTGCTCGGCGGTGGACGTCGCTCAGCACTTCTGCTTGGCTGTGGACTTCGCTGAGGCCCTTTTGGCTACGCTTCCCTTATGTGACTCGCCGTGTTCCTCGCTCCCCACATATGCATTACTATGTTCCTCGCTCCCACCATGTGCCTCACCGTTTATATCTACCCCCGCTCTAGCCTCGCTGTGGCCCTTGCTCATCCTTGGACCTCACTGTGCTCTGCATTCTTCCTAGATCTTGTTGGGAGAATTGTCCCCATGGGATCTCGAAGGGTGTACTGTCAGGGTCATTTTATAACATTAGGGGCGTTCCGGCAGTGTCTTGTCCATGTGCATTTGTTTATGCTTTCCGTTCACGTGTCTGCCCCGCCCTAGCCTTAGGCCATGTCCACACTAATACGTATAAAACGTATATTTGTCTCTCCGTTTTGGCCTTTCGTCCACACTAAGACAGCATTTTAAGTCAACGAAAACGTAGCTGTTGGAAGATGATAAATTTGAAAACGCCGTCTTCGCGTATTAGCGTGGAATGAGAACACGGAGGCTTTTGAATACTATGATGCATTTTTAGTCATGTGATGCAATCGAAAGCAAATAAACGCCTAGCGGAAATAACTCAGATCGGTCGCTTTACTCATGTGCAGTAGGGAGATGTAAGTGTTTTCATACATTTCGGTGTGGATGAGCAACTTTTGGAAAACGTTTGAAAATGATAATGTGGACGCGGAGTGTTTTTAGACGTAAACTCCGTTTTCGTTGCCTTTGGCAGTTCAAAATCCTTATCCCGTCCTTGTCCTTGTCCCCAGTGTTTTCTATTTTGTGTTCTGTAATATTAATAAATCTTGCCCTGCCCCTATGCCTGCGTTTGAGTCTGTTTTTTATCTGTGAAGACACCCTGTTTCTCTGACGTTTCCGTGATATATCAAAATGTGTTTAATTGTGTCTGATTACTATATTTCTTATGTAAGCTAAGCACAAACTCGTTGACTTTCTTAGTAACCTTTAATTTGCGATGCATCTATATTTTATATGTTTAGATAAAGACCACAGCTCACTGCTAGTGACGACTGTAGAAAAGTTAAACCAAAATCTCCGAAAATTTTCATGGAAAACTCATAAAGAGAGATTTGGTTCTTTAAAAACAAGGCTTTCGGTAATTGGTGGTCTATTCTGTAAACACAGGATTCAGGTCAGGATTTGTGGTCTTGGGTGGCCTCATTAAGCTTCAGCCTACTGAGACAGAGCAGGAATCACCCCGAATGATGTCACTGCTCTGGTTAATTCCCATTAGAGTGGAGCAGATCAGATGAACATCAGCACGGAATCACGGCTAGTCTCTCCTCCAGCTGCTTCTGATTCGCTGTCTCTCTTACAAAGGAAAAATCTCTCTCTCCCTTTCATAAAGAAAATCGAAATAAATTTAAATAGATTACATCATCCAAGATTATTATATCCGAAATTTCACTCGATTTCAGTTACCTGAGCAAGAGAAAACATCTTAAATATACATTCTATAATATTTATAGATATCAAATTATTCTAGCATTATGTACTAATTTTAAGCCTTATTTTTTTTTTTTAGTATCCTGTATTTTATTAGCAGAGTATGCCTGCTAGTATATCTAGCAGGCTGATTGGTTAAACTCAAATATATATATATATATATATATATATATATATATATATATATATATATATATATATATATATATATATGTAGTAGGCCAGAGCTAAAAACTTGATATACTAGCCTAGCAGGTCTATGTATTCTTGAAAAAACTGATAAATGTACCAAGATATTGTTTCATTTACTTTAATACATGGTAGTGAATATTTTTAAAGCTTCTTTCTTGATTTCATTTTGTCCTGGAGATGAAATACAATAATAAGCACTGTATCCATCACTCAGATCAAAAATAATTTCATGTGTCTTTGAGGAAACAGTATCAATCCCACATTGGTAACTTTTCAATTTCCTACTCCAGTTAAAGAATCACATTGTGCATTTTTAGTTCAATTTAATGTGCAAAATCTACAAGATAAGTAAGTTCCTGTTCTTGCTTACGTTATCGCAACTATTAACGTAAACCATCCTTTTCTTTTCTCTTAGAAGATGAAGCTTTTATTTTTTCACATTAAAGTGCAGTGAAATTCGTTCTTCACATATCCCAACTTTGGAAGCTGGGGTTCAGAGCACAGGATCAGCCATGATACAGCACCCCTGGAGCAGGCAATGTTAGGGGCCTTACTCAAGGGCCCAACAGTAGGAGCTTGGCAGTGCTGGGTCTTGATCCCCGATCTGCTGATCAACAACCCATAGCGTAAACTGCTTGTCAACAAGATACCACAAAGCTCTTCATCCTTAAAGCTTTCGAACACTGGGGACTCCATCAAAGTAAGAAATAACCATCAATATTCCACTAGCTGATAAAACTACAAATAAATAATAACTGAAATAGTCAGCTACTGTACCTAGCAACTAAACTAATACTAATAATACTCAGAAAGTAATATCCATTTGGTTCTGTCAAATGTGTAATCAGCTTTTATGGAAATTCGATATGTATTGGAACTTCACTGAGATGAGGCCAACCATGTGAGTATCCCAAGACATCTAGAGATTTACCAGCTCCAGTTGGACTGTGCTTCATGAAGTATTCAGACATACTAAGAGGAGATTCGAAATCTACAGTATGTGGTCTTTGAGGACAGACTGTCAGACTCACACCTTTTTTCACACCTTCAGTGTCACCCAGACGAGGTTCCCCTTTGAGTCTGGTTCCTCTCAAGGTTTCTTCCTCTTCCATCAAATGTCCCTTTTCCACCGAGGCAGTTCGAGTGCTGGTTCGGAGCCAGAGCCTAATTAAGAACCAGTTCTTTCTATTTCGACCGCCAAAGCACTGGCTCCGAACAAGGAAAAGTGGTTCTTAAGTAGCACCAAAACGTTGCTGGTCTAGACTTAAGAACCGCTTGTGTCAGGAGCTGGGGTCGGGGCTACTGTTAGCGCCTTTGATAATGTACCTTAAGTATACTAATGTTTAATACATTTTTACTTTACCGTGATATGATACATTATCAGCACACATGATAGTAGGTAGCTACATGCTAAGGCTAAATTTTTCCGGTGTTAACGATAAAATAACGTTATGTACTTTATCGATTACAACCTCCGTTTATACAGATTACATGGAGCTGCACGTACACGTTTTATTCGCCGCGTTTGGATGCCAATGTAGGTTCACAAAGCTATGAGCATTAACAGTAAAGCAACATCCGCCATTGTTGTTGTGTTTGTGTTTGCCGCGTCTGCACTAACGTTGCTGGGACACGTGGCACGTATACAGTGACGTCACACTCGGCGCTGTGATGGCTCTCTAGCCGGTGGAAAGGCAAACCGGTTCTTAGAAGGTTCACCAGTGGAACCAACTTTGCACCAGCACTAGCGCTAGCTCTGAACCAGCACCCGGTTCTTTCTGGTGGAAAAGAGGCATAAAAGAGTTTTTCCTCACCTCAGTCACCTCAGTAAACTCTGACGCAGAAGTTCTTAATTTCAAAATCAGTCTTTTAAACTTGGGGAAATGTTTATGCAGGAACCTAGTTTGCAGGAACTTAGTTATGTGAATAAAAAAAAATCAAATAACTGACATTTTAACACCTAAGAACAACAGAAGATCGTGATGCTTTGTATTTATATAGCGTGCTATTGTAATTAATCTACATTACAGAGTGAAAAAATATGACAGCAAAGAAGTATCTTGAGCTTAGACGATTTATCACCACCGCAGCTAGTGAGCTAGTGAACGCTAGTTAGCTAATGAGCGCTACAACACGACAAGGAAATAAACTGTCTGCATAAATGCAAATGCAAACCGTACTTTTAATACTCTCTCTTTCTCTGTAGTGTCTTTTCATCTTTTCTATTCATCTTTAGGAAGCTTTCATTGTAGTTGGCAACACTAGTAAAATAACCCGAATTGATTTTTAGTTTGTTTACCAACATTTTCTCCTCTAGCTTGTGACAGTTAGTACATGCGATCGCAGTGCATTGAACAGGGCATGCTTCCTGTCAAATATGTTCCGACAGCCTGAGATAGAAATATAAACTGAAGAAATTTGACGCCCTTCCTCTCGCACTAGTGACTAACTGTGAAACGTGTGAAGTCCGCCCAGAACGTGGCTGTGGTCCTGCTTCTATTTGACACGGCTAGCTGTTAGCAGAGGTGTTAAATTTCAGAGCTGATAGACCGTTGCTTTGTGACAGGGTTCAGACAGTACATGCTTCTCGCTAATAATGACATGTCTAATAGCGAGAGAAGAGAGAGAGAGATCGTCGGATGAGGAAACCGAATCGCCACCGCACACATCTGTCAGCGGGGAGATCTTTAGCGTCAGCAAATGAACACGTCTCATCACTGTCAAGTCGCAAAGGAAAAAATATTGCCGTGTACAAGTTACCTGCGTTTTTGCATTAGAACTGAAATTTGCAAGGACGCTTCTATCCAAATCTTTATTTTTACATCTTTTGATCGTTATTTGTTTGTCAGATGGTGCACAATATTATACAGCGATATTATTCACTTAAACTTCTTACTTCTACCACTTAGTTTTGGCTGCTTCTAAACAGCACCTGATTTTGCAGTATGTTATTGTGAGCTGCTAAAAGAGTTCGTCATGTCCTGCTTGTCATGTCATGTCATGTCATGTTTCCCATCCTGCACAACTAGCTATCATCCTGAAAACACTGAGTCACCTTTATAGGAGATCAAAATTGTGTCCTATAAAAAGTCATGAAGCAACATTTACAGAATAATGACAGCAGTGTGGTGCAAACATAATCACTAGACAACATGATTGTGACCTATAACACACAATGAATACGCACTGTGCATGTACGCTCACTACAACAAGTACACAACTTCATCTTATCTTTCAATTTACCATGGCTGACAGCGTCACCAACGTCATCATCATCATCATGGCCGCACCAGTGCATCTTTTACGTACAAAATTCGGGCATCATCTAAGACATTATTAATTTTAATCAGTGTATGTCATTGTTAACACTTCTTAGCAAAATGCATGATACGTAGCAGAGTGTTTACATATATCCCAAAATCTACCTATACTAAAATCTTTCATGTCAAACAATGAAAACAGTAAAAAATAAATAAATAAGCAGCAAAATATTCACAAACTGCACAAGAAACACTCATAGATGTCTAGTGAATGGTTAAAAAGATGTTCACAGATTTGTCCAATCTCAACAAGCCCATAAAAAGTCAAAATTCTGTGTTTTTTTTTCTCCTGCTTTACCTTGTCCTCTGCCTGATTTATATTTAGTTTGACATTTTGTATACGGACACAGTTGGTGTCTTTGGAAGCTGTATATAAAAAGAAAGCCGTATATAAAAACATTCCCTCTGGCTGAAGTCCTGTTTTCCTGTACATTGTCAACAAGCAGTCAGACACTTCTTTCTTTCTTTCTTTCTTTCTTTCTTTCTTTCTTTCTTTCTTTCTTTCTTTCTTTCTTTCTTTCTTTCTTTTCCACTACTCTTCCCTTGGTTCCTATGTTATCTCATATGTTCTTAGCATTTGGAGAATATTTTTTGTTTTGTTTTAAAAATTGTTAGGTAGCTAGAAAGCAAGTAGGTGTCTTTGGAAGCTGTATATAAAAAAGTAAACACTCCCTCTGGCTAAAGTCCTGCAAAGCATCTTTGGCAACTGATGATGTTTGGTGTTAAAATCCTATGAAGCTCAAAATGTTTTCTAACTAACACATAGCTATGAAAGTATGAAGTACAGGGCTGTCAAGTATCACGCATTGAGAGTGACAGTGACACATTTGGGTCTTTTATCACGCTCTCCCGCCACACATTGTATTTCTCACGCAGAAAAACTTTTTGACTATTTATCATATATTGAATATGCAGCAGCGCACAAAATGTATCAGTCCGCACCGCTGTCTCTATGGAACCGGGCAAGGATCGAGTGCGTCTCAGTTCTTAGTCGAGCCTGACACTTATCAGCCAATCAAAAAAGAGGCTACACAATAGCCAATCAGAAAATAGCACAATCTGGGTAAGATTACAACCAACGAAAAAAAAAAAAAAACATTCATTAGAGAGGGTATTTTCGATGGTCGGTTTGAACAAAATCTCAACACAGTTTGCATCTGGACGGGACATTGTCCTCAATCATGACCCTAAAAATGTCTGGGGTTGAGCCGAACTGTTTTAAATGGGAGCAACATTACAAATGATAAAGGAGTCCAAAAAGGCAACAAACACAATAAACAACACCAGCCATAACCTCTCTCTCTCTCTCTCTCTCTCTCTCTCTCTCTCTCTCTTTCTCTCACACACACACACACACACAAATTAATAAATGTGAATAAATGGAAATTAAACAAATGCTCTGTATTTGGTTAAATTGTGGTCAGTGATCCTTACCAAACACAACATTTTTTATTTTATTTGTTTGTTTGTTTGTTTGTTTGTTTTGGGGGGGCGTGGTGTGTGTGTGTCAACTGTCTGTCTATCTCTCACAGAACAACCTCCAAGATCCCAAACAGTCTGGCTTTAAAGCAGCTCACTCTACAGAGACAGCCATTTTGGATGTCTCTGAGAAGCTACATACTGCTAGATCAGCCAAACTATCATCCGTCCTTATCCTCCTTGACCTTTCAGCAGCGTTTGATACGGTCAACCACAAGACTCTCTTATCCTCCCTCAAGAGTCTTGGGATTTGCGGATCAGCTTGGGAATGGTTTGCCTCCTACCTGGAAGGACGCTCATATCAAGTAACATGGAGGGGAGTGACATCTGCTCCACGCAGACTCTCCACTGGCGTCCCACAGGGCTCAGTACTTGGTCCTCTTCTTTTCTCCTTGTATACTCACTCTCTTGGTGAAGTTATTTCATCACATGGGTTCTCTTACCACTGCTATGCTGATGATACACAACTTATCTTCTCTTTCCCACCCTCAGATGCCACAGCTTCTGACCGGATCTCAGCATGTCTGGCAGAAATTTCATCATGGATGACTGCTCATCAGTTAAAGCTCAATCCGAGCAAAACTGAACTGCTGTTCATCCCAGGTGATTCATCCCCAGGTCACGATCTTGCTATATCCTTGCACAACGATCTGATCTCCCCTTCAGCCACAGCTCGCAACCTTGGGGTAACCATGGACAATCAACTGTCCTTTTCCTCTCATGTTGCAAATGTGACTCGCTCATGTCGGTTTCTTCTCTACAACATTAGAAGGATTCGGCCATTTTTGTCCACACAGACTGCCCAGGTACTTGTTCAGTCTCTTGTCATTTCTAGACTGGATTACTGCAATGCACTGCTGGCAGGTCTACCTATGAACGCAATCCGTCCTCTGCAAATGATCCAAAATGCAGCTGCCCGGCTTGTTTTCAACCTGCCAAACTTCTCGCATACCACCCCGCTACTGCGATCCCTCCACTGGCTTCCGGTAGCTGCACGCATCCGGTTCAAAACACTGATGCTGGCCTACAAAGCCAAAAATGGACCAGCTCCGTCTTACCTCAAAGCCCTCATCATTCCTCGCACTGCACCCCGCAACCTCCGATCTACCAGCACTGCTCGACTGGTTCCACCATCTCTCAGGGTAAGAGGCAAGTATACTACAAGACTCTTCTCTGTACTGGCACCAAGGTGGTGGAATGAACTTCCCATAGAGGTCCGGACAGCCGAGTCACTGGCTATTTTCAAGCGGCGGTTGAAGACCTACTTATTCAGGAAGCACTTCAACTAGCACTTCTTTCCTTATCCTTTGCATTTTAAAAAAAAAAAAAAAAAAAAAAAAAAAACTTTCATTGTAACTTTGAACATATGTTTTAAACTCATGGTATCTTAAGTATGTAACCTAGTTAACCAGCATTAATGTATTCAGTGTTAGAGATTTAAGCTCTTATGTACGTCGCTCTGGATAAGGGCGTCTGCCAAATGCTGTAAATGTAAATGTAAATGTGTGTGTGTGTGTGGGGGGGGGGGTGTTGGTGGAGATGTCACGCTTGCCTGTCTTCAAAACTTGAGAGCCCTGGAAGTAGGATTGTGACTAAATATTAACTGACATTTATGGCTTTAAGACAGAAATTATTATCTACTCACCAAGTGAGCTAACTAGCTTAGCTACTGATGGTTAAAAGCTAACTGATATTTATGGCTTTAAACAGCAATCACTAGTCAGTTACAATATTGGCTTGCTAACATAGTACAATTGAAATATTTTGGTAGCTGAACATTAACAGATCTTTCTACAGTAGGTTGAAGACAAAAAGCTAGCTAACAACATTGGCTCACTGTTTACACAATTGTATATAGCAGTGAGCCAATGTTTATAGCTAGCAATCATGCTATTTAACCTGTGCTAACCTGTGCTTGCTAAGGATATGCTAGCTAAAGATTGTGGAACAGCTATGTTTTTGGTGTTAGCTATGTACCGTTAGGTAGTTTGAGGAGACTTAAAGTGATATTTTTGCATTTAAGACAAAATATTTCTAGATTATCTTCTAAATTAACTAAATAACTATTTTAGCTAGATATGTACTGTTCTAGTAGTATGTATAGTAGTATGACTGTGTATATTTGGTATATTGGGTTTTACAGAAAAAAAGGTTTAGATGGCAAAATATTAAGGAAAATTTTCGTCCTTTTAAGATTAAGGTTCCTTAAATTTTAAGACATTTTCAAAACATACTGAACTATACTTATATACAATAGACAATTATAAGATACAGGTAAATTACCATTTTTAACATCAATTTAATGGCCTTTTTTTAAGATATTTTGGGAAATCTAACATGTAAATGAAATAAAAATAGAAAATTAAATGAAATCAAAGAAAATTAAATAAAAAAAGTTTCATCCCAGATTTCCTTGAAAGTTTTACACTTTCGAAAATATTTGGAAGATAATTAAAAGAGTTTATTTATTAATTAATTTATTTATTTTACATAAGCATAATACACTGGTCTTGTTTTAATATACGTGGTAATTAGACAGAATCAGAATTTACAATTTTCAGTTTTAGGGGAATCTCAAGACTATAGATATGTGTAAATAAACAATACACAAATATTTGTACATATTGGAACAAACAAATAAATAATCCATTAAATCGATAAGACAGAAATTGTTAGCTAGTTAACCAATGAACACATCTAGTTAAGGTATTTAGTTTGTTTCTATTGTTTCTAGTTTGTTTACTTAACCTGGATTTCATAGGAGCAATTCATTGATGTTGAGCTTCTCATTTAGCGAACATTTTTTTAACACAAAAGCTCGGTCTGTTTACGTCTGCTACCGGCGTGTATGTTTCTACACTCTCGTGTTAACTGTTCGGTGTTTATTTTCTCACAGATTATGTTGTTTATTATATTAATTGGCATCGTTCTGACAAGACGTTTGATACATTGATACAAGCGTTCAATTTAGCCGCCGACCTCCTGTTCAATGGGCCATTATACAGTATTATTGTACCACTTCACTTCATCCACACTGACACACACAGCTTGTCACTCAACACTCAAACTCTATCAAGAGAAGCTTCAGCTCTCAGCTTGAAATTGATGCAAATCCAAAGTACAAAAGCCAATGGACTGCAACAGAAAAGAGCTGAGTTAATAGATGTACTAATCCCCACGGAGGGTAGATTTTAAAGGAAGGAACGGGGGAAGCTAGAGAAATTTCTGGAACTAGAGTGTGTGTGGAAATTTAAAACCGAGGTTACGGTGATTGTAAAGGAATGACAACATCAAGCTCCATCCAGAAGAGTGATATTCTTGGAATAACAAAAATTCTATGGCTCAAACCCTGAGACTCTGGCAGGTGGAAGGTTCATGTATAAATGGAGAGTGTGTGAGTGTCTATGTGTGTGTTCGTGTGTGTATGTGTGTTCTATATGTCTATATATAAAACCCAATTAGCCATAACATTAACATCTGCATAATATATAGATTTAATGTTATATGTAGATTTAATGTTACTCTGCTTAATATGACGTAGATCTTATAGTACCACCAAAACAGCTCGGGCCTGTCAAGATATGGACTCCAGAAGACTGATGGTGTGCCAAGACATTAGCAACATATCCTTTTGTAAGTCCTGTGAGTTGTGAGTTTTGGCCTCCATGGATCAGAACAAGAACAGGTTTTATCCAGAACAAGATGTCATGTGTATAGATATAATAAATATTCCTTTTATTTTAAATCGTGCTGCTTTAACATCTTTCATTGGATAATTCATTTCAATATTATCGAACAAATTTCTCATCTGTATTTACTGATGATTAATTTCCAGCTTGTTTTATTGGGTTAGCATTTTAAGTGTGTATTTTAATAATAATTCTGCAAATATTTATTTCCAAAAACAATGATAAATGTGACAAATTTAAGCTTGCAATAAAATTCTTAAATGCTTAAAAATATGGTTCATAATGTGGCGTTGAGATACATTTAACTACTTTTAGGAAAGTTTAACTTTTTTTTTTTACGGAAGTATTTCTTTATTTTTATTTCTTTATTTTTTCGTGAATATAAAATTGCTCAGTGTAGTGAGCCATTAGCACAGCTCAGAAACATAAACACATTAGTAACATATTAGAAATTAAGAACTCTAAAATTTTAGTTTTTATAAATTAACACTACAGTCCCTGTCCTTAACTGGTGCATTTGCATATTGAAAGCTGATTGGCTTATATATTTTATGACACCACAACACTCAGTTTCTTTAATAGAAGCTACCTCCAATTCACAACTCAAAGTTTTATAAAGTTCACAGTGACTTTAATGAATTAACAACTGCTTCTAGTAAGTTTTGCTTTCCTTTTTAGGGAAAAATGAGCTGAAGTGAATTAGCATCAGATTGCGTGGTTAATGACGAGGCTCCAGTCGGAGGCCTTTTTAATGATGTTTCAAGGCATTTTCAAACCCGGGTTCAGGTATTAGTCTCAGTGTGTGTGAGGAGTGCCTTGCGTCAGGCTAATCAGACCCTCTTAACTCCTCAATTATTTTCCATTACAGGGGAGCGATGGCTGCGTTTAGCCTGCTCAGATTGTTGGTAATGGAAGGCTCCATACTGAGAAGTGTTAATTGGTAGGTGATGGAGCCTGAGGGCCATGGGTTATGTTTGGAACATCCTTATTATCACTTAACTCCTTCAGCGAGGCGAACAGTGGGCGTAGGCGTGTGTGTTTGGTCTCTTTTTGAGAACTAAGCATCCTGGATAGTAACGTTGGCCCTGTGGAACGGAGCATTGTGGAGCATTTATTCTTCATTTCTTTACTGCATTTCTTCAAAAAGTGGTGTCCAGGTTAATGCTCAAAAAAATCTGACCAGCTGTTATCCAGTTTCTTTGTGTGGAAAAACACTGTGGAAATGGAGAGTGTTGTGTGATAGCGTAGAGCTAGTGGTGGGAATCGGGAAGACTAAATCAGGAAATAAAAAGAAATTAGCCAGACTAATTACATAGCTCTTCAACCTTTTATAATTTATTTATTTTAATACCCTTACAACTAGCACTTTAGAGCTTCTGTTCTCAAAGTGCTTGGATCTTTAATATTGGGGTCAAATGCAGCATTTTTCACACCCTGGTGGAATGAACTTCCTCTAGATTTCTAAACAGCTGAGTTATTGTCTATTTTCAAACCACATCTAAAGACCTACCTGTTCCTGAAGTTCTTAATTTAGCACTTAAATACTAAAACCTACAAAAAGTTATTGTCTGTTTGCTTTTCTAGATACACAGAATAGACATTAGACTAAGATGTCTTAGTCCCAGACCTAGTGAACCAGTATCAGGGTGTATTTACTCACAGAGGCTTCAAGGCACTTCTGCCAAATGGCGTAAATGGAAATTAAAATTTAAACGTGCCTACGCATGGTTAAAAAAAATCCAATACACATCCATATGATATTGAAGAAGTCGGCGTTAAATCAAGAAACAGAGCTACGTCGGTGAAGCAAGAGGAAATTGATTTGACAGACGCCCCTAATTTGGTTGCGAGAGTGTAAAAGAAAGCCCACTGGCCCGCTTTTGTGTATGGCCGCGCCTCTTATTATGTGAGTGGTTTCATTAAACTTTAACT
>NC_062523.1:6431409-6433909 GCF_022655615.1 Tachysurus fulvidraco
TTAGGGATAGATGTTAGAGATATTGTAAATTAATTTTAAACTTTAAACTTATTTTTTTATTTTGTTTCTATAGTTGGGGGCACGGTGGCGGTAGTGGTTAGCACGTTTGCCTTACATCTCCAGGGTTGGGGGTTCGATTCATGCCTCCGCCTTGTGTGTGGAGTTTGCATGTTCCTCCAGGTACTCATGCATGGTAGGTTGATTGGCATATCTGGAAAATTGTCCGTAGTGTGTGATTGTGTGAGTGAATGAGAGTGTGTGTGTGTGTCCTGTGATGGGTTGGCACTCCGTTCAGGGTGTATCCTGCCTTGATGCCCGATGATGCCTGGGATAGGCACAGGCTCCCCGTGACCCGAGAAGTTCGGATAAGTGGTAGAAAATGAATGAATGGAGGAATGAATGAATGAATGAATGGAGGAATGAATGAATGAATGAATGAATGAATGAATGAATGAATGAATGAATGAATGTTTATATAGTTCTGTAAAGCTGCTTTGAGACAATGTCAATTTTTAAAAATCGCTATACAAATAAATTGAATTGAATTGAAATTAAATCCAGATTTTTCAGAATTCCTGCCATTTCTAGTCAGACTCAGATCTCATTCCTTATACACGTTCTTGGGTTTGACTGAGACTTATTTAAATATAGTGTTTTATTGGTTGTTGTACATTTAAAAAGTTTGGCAAAAAAAAATTTCCTTCATTTAGAAAACAGCCAAATTGTTAATGTGGCACACAAATGAAGCTGTAAGTGAAGTAAAAGCTTGACCTTGAAAATAATATGATTATCTGTCTTTATTTTGAGTTGGACCCCAGACTCGAGCTCAGATACTCCTGGTCTTGGACTTAGACTTGAATGATTAATATCTGTTTAATTCTTCCAATATATTTCACTGGCCGGTCTTGGGCATGATGACATAAAGGTGTGTTTACTAGTTTAAAAAAGACAGAACTGTTTCACAGACATGTATAGACGTTAATTGCTTTCACACTAAGTCATTGTTTGTGCATTTTTACCTTGTGTGGAACTGTGTGTTGTGTGTTGTGTTGTGTGAAACTGGGAATTATGTGGTACGGTGTGTTGTGGAATGGTGTGTTGTATGCTGTGTTGTGTGATGTGTGTTGTGCATTCGGTGTGGTTTGGAGTGATGTGGTGTATTGTGTTTTGTATAACATGGTGTGTTGTTTGGCATTGTGAGGTGTGTTGTATGGCATAGTGAGTTGTGATGTGTGGCAATCGGTGTGGTATGGGTTGATGTGGTGTATTGTGTGGTGTGTTATACGGCTTGGTGTGTTGTTTGGCATTGTGTGGTGTGTTATACGGCTTGGTTGGTTGTTTGGCATTGTGTGGTGTGTTATACGGCTTGGTGTGTTGTTTGGCATTGTGTGGTGTGTTATACAGCTTGGTGTGTTGTTTGGCATTGTGTGGTGTGTTATACAGCTTGGTGTGTTGTCTGGCATTGTCTGGTGTGTTATACAGCTTGGTGTGTTGTTTGGCATTGTGTGGTGTGTTATATGGCTTGGTGTGTTGTTTAGCATTGTGTGGTGTGTTATACGGCTTGGTGTGTTGTTTGGCATTGTCTGGTGTGTTATATGGCTTGGTTGGTTGTTTGGCATTGTGTGGTGTGTTATACAGCTTGGTGTGTTGTTTGGCATTGTGTGGTGTGTTATACAGCTTGGTGTGTTGTTTGGCATTGTGTGGTGTGTTATACAGCTTGGTGTGTTGTTTGGCATTGTGTGGTGTGTTATATGGCTTGGTGTGTTGTTTAGCATTGTGTGGTGTGTTATACAGCTTGGTGTGTTGTGTTATATGGCTTGGTGTGTTGTCTGGCATTGTGTGGTGTGTTATACAGCTTGGTGTGTTGTTTGGCATTGTGTGGTGTGTTGTTTGGCATTGTGTGGTGTGTTATATGGCTTGGTGTGTTGTTTGGCATTTTGTGGTGTGTTATACAGCTTGGTGTGTTGTGTTATATGGCTTGGTGTGTTGCTTAGCATTGCGTGGTGTGTTATACGGCTTGGTGTGTTGTCTGGCATTGTGTGGTGTGTTATACAGCTTGGTGTGTTGTGTTATACGGCTTGGTGTGTTGTTTGGCATTGTGTGGTGTGTTATACAGCTTGGTGTGTTGCTTAGCATTGCGTGGTGTGTTATACGGCTTGGTGTGTTGTTTGGCATTGTGTGGTGTGATTTGTATTGTGGAATAGTGAGTGTTGTATATCGTGGCATTCTTTTCTGTGTTGTGTGGCATTGTGTTGTGTGGCATAGTGGATTGTTTGGCATTATGTGCTGTGTGAAATGGTATATTGTGTCATACTGTGTTGTATTGTGTTTTGTGACATGCTGTTGTTTTGTGTGGCATTATGTGGCATTGTGTTGTGTAACAAAGTGTGTGTTGTTTGGTATTGTGTATTGTGTTGTATATTGTGACATACAGTTTTGTGTTTTGTTGTGTGGCATAGTGAGTTGTGGTGTGTTTTGTGGCATTGTGTGGTGTGTTGTG
>NC_062523.1:6441409-6471409 GCF_022655615.1 Tachysurus fulvidraco
AGCTAAAAGAAAATGCCCCATACAACCCTAAATAATATTTATATAACCCCAAATACCACCAAATACCCTAAAACATCCTCTACATGACCCCATATAACTTTCACATCCCTTAAACCTCCTCTACAGTACATAACCCCCAAACCAACATGACCAAAATACCCCTAACAGCCCTTAAACAATCTCTACATGACCCCATATAACTTTTACATCCCTTAAACCTCCTCTACAGTACATAACCCCCAAACCAACATGACCAAAATACCCCTAACAGCCCTTAAACAATCTCTACATGACCCCATATAACTTTTACATCCCTTAAACCTCCTCTACAGTACATAACCCCCAAACCAACATGACCAAAATACCCCTAACAGCCCTTATACAATCTCTACATGACCCCATATAACTTTCACATCCCTTAAACCTCCTCTACAGTACATAACCCCCAAACCGACATGACCGAAATACCCCTAACAGCCCTTAAGCAATCTCTACACGACCCCAAATAGCTCAAACATTCAAAAAATCTTGTTTACATACCATTATTAGCACCTAAACCCAATCTGCATAATCCCAATACCCCAAATGGCACTTAATACCCCCAAACAGTCCCTAAACCTCCTCGACATGACCCCAAATACCGCTAACAGCCCCCTTCTACATGGCCCAGTATACCATTTACACCTATAACAGCAGCTAAATCTACCAGCCCCTAAAATCTTCTCTGCATATTCTCAAATAGAAATATCACACGGTCAAACACACTTTACATCTCTGACAAACTTGACCTTCATTCTCTCAGTCACAATAAACACCTCACCTCGGAGCATTCAAAGCTTCACATAAAACACAAAAACACCAAAATCTTAGCCAACATCATCTCAAACCTCAAATAGTGAGGCCAAGGTCTGTTCATGCCCCTAAATTGACCCAGTTTTTCTTCCTGGCTCAAATGCCATTAAACCCTTACACAACCTTTTCTAAATGGACACCTTCTTAAACCTTTCTAAAGCACTGTCCAAATAGCTACTATATACCACACCTCCTGCTGTAAACTTCTTAAAACTCTTCTACATTCCAAAATCAACACCCCCAAATTTCCAGTACTTATGCAAACACAAGTAATACAAAATCCAACAAACACTCCCAAACCTCCTTTAAATTCCAGAACCATCCAAGACGTGCCATACATCTGTCAAAAATATTCAAACCTCCAATACATACTGTACTCTGAATACTCTGAACACTATGATGTAAAATCAGCCTAAAACACCCAAAGCCTCCACAGTATGGGCCACAATCAAATCAGCTACATTTCTTCCATAAACGCGGCCAAAACCTTTACTATATTCACCAATCAACCGAGACACTCCCTAATCTCTGTCCCACTGCCAAACATATCCTCTACAAAATGTTCTGTAAAGTTCTTAACAGTCTCAAATCTCATCTACATGCCCTATAATAACTCAAACCTCTTCTACCACATCTTCCCAAACACTATACAAACCCCAACCTGCTGATCTTGCTAACCTTACCCACATGTTCTCTACATGTTCCTACTAACCTCATCTCAACAAACGCAAAGACTTTAAATGCCATAATCCTCAACTATATCCCACACATCCCACAGAAACAATGTCCACATGCCACTTCACCTTCCTCAAACCACCTTTAGATTCTCCACTGTAAAAACCCACATATTTCCTCTGAGGTACAATATTCTTCCTACCTGAAACACTCCAAAACCTTCCTGTCCGTGACCACAAGCTCCCTCACGTTTTTCATTCAAGAACCCTACACAACATTTCACAAATTCATTCATTCATTCATTCATTCATTCATTCATTTTCTACCGCTTATCCGACTTCTCGGGTCACGGGGAGCCTGTGCCTATCTCAGGTGTCATCGGGCATCAAAGCAGGATACACCCTGGACGGAGTGCCAACCCATCGCAGGGCACACACACTCTCTCATTCACTCACACAATCACACACTACGGACAATTTCCCAGAGATGCCAGTCAACCTACCATGCATGTCTTTGGACCGGGGGAGGAAACCGGAGTACCTGGAGGAGACCCCCGAGGCACGGGGAGAACATGCAAACTCCACACACACAAAGCGGAGGAGGGAATCGAACACCCAACCCTGGAGGTGTGCGGCAAACGTGCTAACCACCAAGCCACCGTGCCCCCCTAATTTCACAAATCACATGCTCCAAACATAAAGACACCCCAAAATCTATAAATGTTGCATAACCTTCTCCAACAAATCCAGTATATTTACCTTTACATTTGCTCATTTGTTTGATATTTTGCCCAAAGTGACTTCAATTTGAGGCAGGATACCTGAACCCAACAGTGGAAGCTTGGTGGTGCTGGGAATTGAACAAACAATCTTCTAAACAGTAGTTAGAATCTTGTTCAAAACACAGAGCCAGCCCTTCTAAAAAAAACAACAACAACTCAGGCCTCTTCTTCACACCAGACACAAGTAAAGACTCCATCTACATGCCACTAAACACCACAAATCTCAACAATACCTAAACCACAGCTTCCACTAAATAGACTACACCTTAGCAAACAGTTTCCAGAGCTTTCCACCCAAACTTGCCCCATGCCCCAACCTGATGCTTTATGTTTATGACTTTGTTTTGTAAAGCTGCTTTGAGACAAAGTCTATAGTTAACAGTGCTATACAAATATATTTTGAATTGAATTGAATTGAATTGAATTGACTCAGTGTTTTCTCCATAGCCCAAATGCCAAAAAACAATTAAGTGCATATTAATTAATTAATTAATTAATTCATTCATTTATTCATTCATTCAATCATTTTCTACTGCTTGTCCGAACTTCTCGTGTCACGGGGAGCCTGTGCCTATCTCAGGCGTCATCGGGCATCGAGGCAGGATACACCCTGGACTGAGTGCCAACCCATCACAGGGCACTTAAGTACATACTGTAGCTTCTTCTAAATTCCAGAAATATTCTTAAATGTTCCCCTGCCCAGATCTCCAGTTTATACCCATCAAGTAGCTATACATTTCTTAAAAATACCTTCACTTTCTTGCATCATAGTATGCCACTCCGCAACATACCCAAAACCTCACCAAACTAATCTATGGATCCCCTTTGAACCTACTCAGGCTCCGATTCAACCAAGAAGTAAAAGATAATCTCAGCTGAGCAACAGACACAATCTGCTTGGTTTACAACTCATGCTGGGGCCTTTTTTTATGGCAGGTCCTGTGTGAGGTTGGCCTTCTAAAGTAAAACAAACACAGTGATTACAGGTTTCATTATAAATCACGGCCCTGCTGCTGTTCATACATGTGCCTCACCAAAGCCTAAACAGTGCAGATGGCCTCTACGTTCTTTCCAGACTAATAACGGTTACTTGGAAAAAGCACTTCACTCTGTTGCACCAAAATAGGGCAAGTTTTACTTTCGGCTGTACTAATATTCCGAGAGTTATCTTTTTTAGAATGGGGATTTTGCTTAGGAACCGGGTGGATACACATTCAGCTGGGAAGCAATGTCAGCACCCCCATAACCTTTGAAAGATGCTTTCGTGCACTCTCTAATTTGGCTCTCGGTAATGGAGGGTTGATTCAGGCAGCTGAGTTAAGAGGAGTGGGTGGGTGAGTGCATGTGTGTGGCAGATGGGGATAGATAGTCAGTAATGCTTGTATACTTCAAATGTAGACATGACACGGGTACAGTTAAAGACGTACACATGGGTTTCTCCTGGTATTGATAGGATGACTTTATTATAACACAGGCACACAGTTTTAAGTCAATAATTCAATGTTTTTTGTGCATTTTGTCATCACCATATTTCTGTCCAGATTTAAATAGTCTAGCTTGTTTTAAAACAAAACCAAGTGTGTGCATGATTAGCTCAGGGAAAAAGGGTGTGTATATATATGGGTGCTGGACATTTATAGCATGGACCATGTGAAATTATATTTATGACAACTCTCTGTGTGTAGATGTTCCCTAGATACACTATTTCCCTTCCTTTTTAATAAGTTAGCTTTGCTATTTTTGTTTCAGTCAATCTTTCTAAAATCCTTTGCAACTTTCTAACCACACCATACTCTCTGATCTTCGGCAGATCTGAGGTAATTCTGTAATCCACTAATACACCATTAAGTAATGAAAGACAGGTTTTGGAAAGGAAAATCAAACATAGCAGAGCTCAAGGGAGAGTTAGCAAGGGATGCTACACTAACACTGTTTGGACTCTATTTGCAGGAAACAACGTGACCTTCAGGTCAGGGCCAGAGGGAGACAGCCATGCTCGGGATGTTATGATAGAAAAGGGATGTTCAGAGGGATGGGACTGTTTTTAAAACTACGAATCAGCACTGAACTTTTAATTTTTTCGAAGGTTTCATCAAACATTGTGGTTTTCCTTTTAAGTCTCATGCTCGTTTTAGGTCATATTGAACCGTTTAAAGTTTTCCCTAAAATCAGGACCGTAGACCAAATTAATTTTCCAAGAGGAAATAATTGTATTTAGGGCAATTTCTTTAATAAGTCTGAGAAATTGTTTTCAGATAATAATGAACAACTTTAATTTAAAAAAATTAAATATATTTCAATCTTTCAATTTTCTTCAGTAAATCATTAACAGGGTTGCAGTGGATCCAGAACTAATTCCTGGAACATTGGGTAAAAATGCAGGACTAAACCATGAGTGGGATGCCAGTCCATTACAGGGCAACCGACTATAGCCAATCTACCTACTGATGTATTTTTGTTGGTGGGATGAAACTGGAGATCCCAGAGGAAACCCTGACACTACATGGGGAGGTCCTGGCCTAATGGTTAGAGAGTCTGACTCCTAACCCTGAGGTTGTGGGTTCGAGTCTCGGGCCGGCAATACCACGACTGAGGTGCCCTTGAGCAAGGCACCGAACCCCCCAACTGCTCCCCGAGCGTCGCAGCATAAATGGCTGCCCACTGCTGTGTGTGTGTGTTCACTGCTGTGTGTGTGTGTTCACTGCTGTGTGTGTGTGTTCACTGCTGTGTGTGTGTTCACTGCTGTGTGTGTGTGTTCACTGCTGTGTGTGTGTGTTCACTGCTGTGTGTGTGTGTGTGCACTTTGGATGGGTTAAATGCAGAGAACGAATTCTGAGTATGGGTCAGTATATAGCTGTATGTCATGTCACGTCATACACATTCACAGTCTTATTTAAACCTTAGGGTAAACAAGTATAGCCACTTCACCTTTGTTGGTGGGAGGAAACTGGAGAACCCAGAGGAAACCCAAGGACAAAGGAAGTACATGCAAAAATCCAGTATCTAGAATTAGGAGGATTTTTGAAGCAGAGAACAATATTAAATATTGAATAATCTGGGTATCCTAACCAATCTTAATATATTGATACCTATTAACTCAAATTGCATGACATGGTTAAATATGAAATCCCTGAATAGAGAACATGTTGGGTAACATTTGTCAGCATCTCTGCTCTAACACACCTGGCTAAACTCACATAGGTAACTGACACTTACTGGAGACACAAATGTGCATAAGTGCCCAGTCTTACCTCTGGTTTTTATAGCTAACCACCAGTAGTTACAGACACACAAATTACGACACAGAGAGTTAATAGAATTGTGTGGAATATCAGGGGTCGTTAGGGTCATTGAACTAATGTGTTTTCCTTTAGGATTCATTGAGAGGTCAGTAGTTATGGTTCCTGCTCTAGTGAATGGAAGGTTGTCATTTCAGATCCTATGACTGTGAGAGATAATAACCCTCTGTAATTAGTTGTGCATGGGTAAATCAGTCTGCCAAATGAATAAGTGCAAATGCACTGTGTTTATGAAGCATTCTGCCCTACTTACCCTAGAGTCTAGGGTATATTGTGTTTAAGAAGCATTCTGCATTCTGTCCTACTTACCCTAGAGTCTGCTTCATAAACACAATATATAAGCAGCTAGTATATCTAGGGCCTAGACTAACACTAGGGTAACATTAGCTGCTTATATACAGTCTAAGTATATACAGAACATTAGGTTTAGAGGTCTTCACGGGTCCACTTAGATCCGAAAACCAGAGGTCCGACCCGAGACCCGAGCGGGTTCGGGTCTAAAAGTTTCACGTGTACCTCGGACACGGGTCGGGTATAATAATAGCGGCATCGTGTCTCGGGTAATTTAAAATGAATGTGTTTTTACCAAACAGACCCGAGAAGACCCGAACTACTGTATCTCGTGTGTGTGCATCGAATCGAGTCCTTTTCCAGTCTCTCCTCTGTTTGCCAAGACCGCTCGCGACATGTGGCTGGTGACGTGTGGCTGGCGGTAAGCTAATTTTCGTTGAAACAGACCTGTCAATCAATTTTGAATCCACGCTGTAGTGGTTACTTTAGTGTAGAGTTATGCAACATTCGGGTCCAGTCGGGTTTAAAAAAATTGCCAACGGGTCAGGTCGGACTCGAGTTTAATTTTTTCGGGTTTGTCTCGGGTCAGGTCTTTCTTAAAAAAAAATAAAAGTTATGCACGTCGGGCTCGGGTAAAAATTGATTCGGGTAAATTCGGGTCGGGTACATTTCTTTAGACCCGAGAAGACCTCTAATTAGGTTACAAGGGCAAATGTTATAAAACTGTGTCTGTGTTCCTCAAAATCCTCCAACTTCCCCAAATGCATACCAGTAGGTAATCAACATAGATGAATTTGTCCTGAAGTGTGAATGTGTCTGTATGGTACAGTACCCTGTGATGTACTGGTATCCCATCTGGGATGTATTCCCATTTAACTCTCAGTGTACCCAAGGCAGAATCTGGACCCATCATGAATCTGACCTGATTACTAAGTATGAATAAATGAACTTCTTATAAGTGTCTATCCGGATTCCTTCTACATTAACACTAGTGAGTGTTCTAGGTCCGCTCTGCCAAGTATGTAAAAGTTTATCAAGACATTGTGGCCAATTTGGTTCCTGAGCAAGACCGTTAACTCTCATCTGTTCAGCACTCTTCTTGGATTGGGTTCTGGCTCACTTGAGTCACTTTGGATGTCTTCCCAATGAATAAATCCCATCAATATGCATCACAAGTGTAACAGAGCAGCCCATATTGTGTAAATCTGTGAGTCGGTGACATATGACCGCTGGTTTGTTTGTTTGTGTGTGATATTCTCTTTACAAATCTAGTACAGAGATCATGTATTGTGCAACAATCGACCAGCTGCCTGCGCCAAGTGTCACTCATGAGGAATTGCATCTGAAGAAACAAACCGACTTCTGAGCTGTGTGTACACTTCCCTCCCTCAAGGACCCCACATGCAGCTTCTACAAACTAAGCCTGATGCACACACACACACACACACACACACACACACACACACACACACACACACACACACACACACACACACACACACACACACACACACACACACAGCCCTTCCCCGGGTGCACTGTATGGCCTATGTTTGTGCAACAAGAAAATCTCATAACCTCCTCCTCAGGGAAGTGGGAGCAGCAGGGAGCTGAAATCTACAGGAAGAGATGTTCACTCACAGAACTGATCTTTTATGGGTATAAAAAACTCACTGGCTTTATAATGCCTTCAAGCACTGAAAATCTATTTAGCGGGAGGAAAAGTGGCTCCATTCACTGGCCTACATCTAGAGTCCAAACATCTGATCTGAGGTCATGTGCCCAAAAACTAAAAATGTTTTCAGGGTCATTTTGGTGGTTACACGCTTGTTTCTATGTGCATAGCAGGTTTTAGTACATCATGGAGGCAATTTGACCCAAATGCGCACCTTTAAACCTTTAAACAAAAGTACTAATGTTAAAAAGCCATTATATTACTGTCTCCCAGGAGTATTGATTTCCAACCAAGCCAGGACAGCAAATATCAAATTGCAGACCAGAGCCAGGATGAGAACCAGCAAGGCATTTCAGTGGATAATAACCAAGACCTTTTTTTTTTTTTTTAAATTAACAATTGGAGCTTCTGTAGCAGATCTTTAGCTGTAGCATATCGCAGCCATTTAGTGGTTAGCACGTACGTCTCACACCTCCAGGGTTGGGTGTTCGATTCCCGCCCCTGCCTTGTGTGTGTGGAGTTTGCATGTTCTCCCCGTGCCTCGGGGGTTTCCTCCGGGTACTCCGGTTTCCTCCCCCGGTCCAAAGACATGCATGGTAGGTTGATTGGCATCTCTGGAAAAATTGTCCGTAGTGTGTGTGAGTGAATGAGAGTGTGTGTGTGTCCTGCAATGGGTTGGCACTCCGTCCAGGGTGTATCCTGCCTCGATGCCCGATGACACCAGAGATAGGCACAGGCTCCCCGTGACCCGAGAAGTTCGGATAAGCGGTAGAAAATGAATGAATGAATGAATGAATGAATGAATGAATGAATGAATGAATATCGCAGCCATTCAGATGCATTCACGTAAATTATTTTCCCGAAATCAACTCACTGAGAAAGGAATGGAGTTTACAAATTCCATAGATTTTTTTTGTTTGTTTGTTTGTTTGTTTAATTTACTCTGATTGGTCGGATTAGTGCAGTGACAACATGGCATGTTCGACAAAAATTTAGTTTGTAAAGACGACCAAGCAGGGAGGTATGTGTTTATTCTCCACGCTTCAAGTTAAAACCAGATGTCTCGTCTGTTCGGTCTAAGGCACGTGAAACCGGATTTAAATGAACTTCGAATTGGTGCAGCTTCTTTATAGACATAAACCTAACATAAATGGTTAAATATATGAAGGTAACTGTTTTCACAGTCCAGTCATGTTAGATGTTAGATCCAGAGGTTTGTAAGTAAGATATTTTCTAAATTTTATTTGATTATCTAGGAGGTTTGATAATCCAAGTAAAATTCCAATCCAGCATTCCAACCTCAGGTAAAAAACAAAAAAAACTACTGCTAGTTAGTTTATTGACTCAAAATTGTATCAAAACCTAGTATAATGTGTAGTATTATTTGATGCTTAGTATTTCAATAAATGGAATGAAATCTGTCTAATGATTTTATTTATTCAGACTTTTGCTTTTTGCTGTAATGCCCTATTTCTTTATCCATATCAGTTTTATCTGCTCTCTTTTAAAGAGGCTGGCTCAAGTCAATAACACAATGAAATTTATTAGTGGTTTCAATGATGAAATATTGAGAGTGTGTGTATGCCCTTCGATGGGTTGGCACTCCGTCCAGGGTGTATCCTGCCTTGATGCCCGATGACGCCTGAGATAGGCACAGGCTCCCCGTGACCCGAGAAGTTCAGATAAGCGTAGAACATGAATGAATGAATGAATGAATGAATGAATGAATGAATGAATGAATGAATGATGAAATATTATTTGTGTTAGTGTATTAGTTTCCTAACGGATTATTTTCCTAACAGATTGTTTTCCAGCAAACTATATTTTCTGTAGATTTTCTGAAACCACTACTGTAAGAAAAACACGCCGGCTTGATTTCCACATTGCTGTCTGGATTTGGTGGTGAAGTAAAATGAAGTAGAATGAGTGTCATGCATGAAGGTAGAAGGTAATAAGCACCACATTGCAAATCCTTTTGTGAGTTGAATTTGAACCCTTGTTGAGGGTTGATTGCTCAGACACCACCTGTCTAGCTTATACACTTGTCTGGAAGTCTATTATAAAGAGCTGCTGTGTTGTTTATTGAGATCAGGTGGTTCTTTAACACTTGGTTAATCCTGGAACAAGAGTCTTTCTGACGAGAGACTGCAGGACTTAACGTTAGAACAAGCTCAGGAGCAAGAGTGATACAGATTTAGATATTAGTCCAGTGTGAACTGGCAACTATAAATACTGGATCAGGAATGTTTAATCACTGATTAATTTAATTTCGAGCCAGTTTTATTGTAGTAAGGATTGTGCTGGATACTGGATAGGCCATCACCAGGCCATCAGAAAGCATCAGACACAAAAACACAAACCCACGAACAATACACTTTCTAATACCGAATGAAAAATAGCCATGATTTGTTGAACTCATCCAATTAGTCCAAGACACCTATTCAAAAACTGATTGCAATCCAAAGTACTGTATCCAGGATTAATTTAATAGGATACAGAGTTAAAAATACAAAATGGTTAATTAGACCACGGTTACACATGTCCTAGAATACCCCTTTTATTTGCCACTTTTTATTGCTTTCTGGGACACCAAATAATGTGGGATGTGGTAGCTCAGCGGTTAAGGCGTTGGGCTACTGATTGGAAGGTCATGGGTTCAAACCCCAGTAACCAAGGGGCCACTGCTGGGCCCCTGAGCAAGGCCCTTAGCTCAGTTGTAAGTCACTCTGGATAAGGGTGACTGCTAAATGCCGTAAATGTAAATGTAAATATAAGTTTATGAATACCAGGTCCACCAAGCTGCCACTGCTGGGCCCCTAAGTAAGGCCCTTAATCCTCAGTTGTATAAAAATGAGATAATGAAAGTCACTCTGGATAAAGATGTCTGTCAAATACTTTAAATATGTTTTCCCGGTATAAAAAACACCAACTGCTATTTAGATGTTACTGATGACAAACACTCCATAGTCAACAACTACAATCTTCCTTTGCCCTAGCCAATCTGATCAGAGCTTAAATGACAAAGGAATTATAACATCATTCTCATGAAACAGCTCAAATGATATATTTTACCTTTAACCCATGACTGTCTGTCCATAACTGCCATTTACTGTAAGTCACATGTTCACATCTAGCAAGCGTATTAATACTGTTTCATGTTGTTGTTGATGTTTTTCTTACTCAGAAATGATCAGACCACCAACACCACTGTTCGGCAGAATCAGTTACTTTGCCAGCTGTAAAAGTTTAGCTAGCTAGCAAACCTGAGACTAAATAATATAAAAGTTTTGCTCATATTTCATTTCTTTATCTAGATTTAAAAATACGAAATATGAAATAATGTCACAGTGAAGGAGTCTGATTTGTCTCACTACAACAAGAAAAGCATGAAATTTTAGGTGGCTTTGGCGTGTACTGTTGATACAGAATCGGTGTCATAGAGACATCCTGTTTACTTCCTGTTTCCTGCTTCCTGTTGTCTACTGTTGCTTCCTGGTTGTCTGTAATAAACTCAGGTGCTGCTTTTTTTTTTTTTTTACTTATTGTTTAAGCCATGACTAAGATCAGGCTGTGAAGGCTTCTGATGGTTCAAGCTACTTCTGCTACTTGTCCTGTGTTTGACTTTTCTCACCTCCTGCTAGGGAACAACAAGGAAAACACATCCTTAACATGGAGAGGTCTCATAAACTCAGAGTTAAGCAAATGATGTCAAATCGACTTGCTCAGAGCATCAACAGTAAACACAGCAGCACTTCTTTATGTTCAATCACTTATGCAGTGTATGGATTTATAACAAGTCTTTAAGGCGGTTCATAGAGTATACACGTCACTCTTTACTTTTAGCTGGCTGGAATTTTGCTAACAAAGGAAGCAGTCAGGAAGTTTTTTTTTTTTTTTTCAGGTACTTCATGTGTGCTGGATATCGATAGTAAACTATAAAATATATAATATTATAATAATATACTGTGGTTTCAACCTGATAAATAAAAAAAACAGACAGAACAGACACACTAAATAACTTTGAAAGCAGATTTACAGCTAAAGGATGACACAGTGCTTTGGGGATGTGAAGAAGATTTGTAAATGGCAGCAGATTATCAGGGAATTCTAACTAAGACGCTTGATGCCTCTTGAGAAGACATTGACTTCACTTTCTTTCCATTTCGAGAAGTGTTTAATTCCTAGGAACAGCTGTCATGGCCTCAACTTTAGCATGTAGATAAAAACACTTCCCTGTTCAACCTGAGATAAAGGGGTGTGTTTTCAAGCTACAAGTTAGGAATTAAACACTTCTGGATATGAAGTGACGTGAAGTGACGTGACCTACAGCTAAGTACGGTGTCCCATACTCAGAATTCGTTCTCTGCATTCAACCCATCCAAAGTGCACACACACATCAGTGAACACACACACACACACACACACCGTGAAAACACACCCGTAAAATTATCAGCCTCAGGAAAGATTCTGCTTTATGTTTTACTCCATCACAATACACCATGTGATCCATCATTGGTTGTTTTCTCAGAACTAAAGGTGTTTTATTCCTCTTATACACAGTGATCACTTCCATTACAGCAGCTATAAAAAAAAAAACAGCTTCTTCTTACTTTTGAAGTTTCTTTTGACAAGAAGGCAACATGACCCTAAAGCCATCTGTACTCAAATCTCAAATGTTTTAAAGCTGTTACAAAGCACTGATACTGGAGACTCCTTCCATAAATGTTTCATATTCAGGGTTATATTCATTCATTCATTCATTTTCTAACGCTTATCCGAACTACCTCGGGTCACGGGTCAGGTGTCATCGGGCATCAAGGCAGGACACACCCTGGACGGAGTGCCAACCCATCACAGGGCACACACACACACTCATTCAAGAACCATACACAACATTTCACAAATTCATTCATTCATTCATTCATTCATTCATTCATTCATTACCGCTTATCCGACTTCTTGGGTCCCGGGGAGCCTGTGCCTATCTCAGGTGTCATCGGGCATCAAGGCAGGATACACCCTGGATATAGTGCCAACCCATCGCAGGGCACACACACACTCTCATTCACTCACGCAATCACACACTACAGACAATTTTCCAGAGATGGCAATCAACCTACCATGCATGTCTACCATGCAGGAAACCCCCGAGGCACAGGGAGAACATGCAAACTCCACACACACAAGGCAGAGATGGGAATCGAACCCCCAACCCTGAAGCTGTGAGGCAAACGTGCTAACCACTAAGCCACCGTGTCCCCCCAGGGTTATATTAAAGCACTTTATTTATTAGAATTAAAAAAGCTTTAACATAAAATACTATCAGATTTAATCATTGCTGGTTCAAGCATTTCCAATTTTGAATCTTGGCTGTCTGTTCTGTGTTCTTGGCTGACTTGTCTGTCTTGTTTTTCCTGGCTGTCTATTCTGTGTTTGGATAAACGTTCTGACCTTTAAGTCTGATTTGACCTTGATTCTGTTCGCTCAGCATCATGGAAAGGCTAAATAAGGAGGTGACATGATTACACCCAACTGCTTCAACTGTCTGCTACACTCATTTATGTGTTCTTTTTCACAGAGAAAGAGCAACAGAGAGACTGAACATGTAAGAAAGTGTGATACAGTATGTTGAGGCACAGAGAGTTGGTCAAGACAAGTCTTTTATTCACACATCTTAAAGGGGTTTGTGTGAACTCCTAAGGCCATGTAAGTGCCACTGTTGTGTCTATTGATAGGTAATGAAAGACGCACACACACACACACACACACACACACACACACACACACACACACACACACACACACACACACACACACACACACACACACACACAAACAAAGGCTTCACAGTGTCCCTGGGCTTACACTGTTTAACACTACTTCATTTAGCATGTGCGACCTCACTTACAGGGGAACAGCTCTCTTGGCTCGCTCAATAAAGGTTTTGTGGATTGTGTGTGTGTGTGTGTGTTTTCTCAGCGCTATGCCGACATTACAAACATCGCTTCATCATGGTCATAAGCCTCTCGCAAATGTGAAATGTTTTGACGTAGGATTCTTGAAAAATCGCCCAACGGATGAGTTACGATAGCAGATAACAGAAGGTTTTGTTGGTGCTGTCAGGAATTTAGTGGCGTCTTAAAGCATTAAAATGAACTCCGATAGCAGAATATACTGTACAATCTGTCAGGGCTTCTTTATAGTACTATGTGCTGTCTTAATCCTATTCACAGGTTATCACTGTTATCCAAACTGCTGAATAAATGATCACATGCTTACCTTAGATTATCTCACACACACTTGACTGGTTCCTGATACTTTATACTATACTACTATTTATTAAAAAGAGACAAAATGACACAGCAGAGCAAAAAAAAAAAAACATTAATAAATCCCAGTCCAAATCCATGTAATTGAGAACTGGTGCTGTAATCATAGATATTCTGAAAATCTGAAAATGTATCTACATGTTTCTATAAAAAAAGTGATATATAAATAATTATGTAATGAAAGAAAACGGAAAGAAAAATTCTATGCTAAAATTTAGCATCCGTTTATCTTTAGTAAACAGTCTGAGCTTATACCAGGAATACTGGGTGAGACATGAGAATAAACCCTTGATGGGACAGCAGTCAGGGTGTGAGCAGACACCCACACACACACACCCACACACACACACACACACACACACACACACACACACACACACACACACACACACACACACACACATTCACACACTCATATACGACTAAGTGCAATTTAGAGAATGTCAATCCAGACTACAGAAGAAACCAATCAGGACATGGAGATAAGTCTTGAGTCTTTCTTCACATATCTGCCCTTAAATAGCACTATTTTATTATTATTTTTTTATATTGAGGCATGGCATGTGTGTGTTTGTGTTTGTGATGTAGTTTGCTCCATGCTGAACTAGTGATACTAATACTAATACTAATCCGGTTACATTAGTCTTTTAGCTACAGTACACAACTGAAGAGACAAAAGCTGGACACCAAACATGCTTTGGCTCATCGTCTACTTTCATCCTGACAGAAAAATTTTGCTCTTTTTATTTTTGAATATGAAATTAATTGTAAATCACGTTGACTGGAAGCGTCTGACATTGTGAGTGAATGTAATGTACTATAAGAATGTAAGTTTCCTCCCACAGATATTAACAGAGTGATGGCATGAAAATAGCACGGATGAACTCATCCGATTCCGGCTGCCAAAACACAAATACAGCTCAGCCATGATGAGGCTTTATCTGTGATTTGATATGAACCAGATATTTTGGTCAAAAATTAAAACCATTTATTATGACATGCCTAGAGCAAATTTAACATTTTGGGGCAGTGGTGGCTTAAGGCTCTGGGTTGTTGATCGGTGGTTCAGTGTTCAAGCCCCAGCATTGCTAAGCTCCTACTGTTGGGCCCTTGAGCAAAGCCCTTAAACCAGCGGTGTCCAATCTTATCCACATTGGTGTCCAGTCTTATCCAACCAAGCAGAAGCCACATTTGATTCCACCTGTTTTATCAGTTGTTATTGGCTTTTAGATTAGATTAGATTAGATTAGATTAGATTAGATTAGATTAGATTAGATTCAACTTTAGAAGAAGAAGAAGAAGCTTTTTTTTATTGTCATTTCAACCATATATAGCTGTTGCAGTACACAGTGAAATGAGACAACGTTTCTCCAGGATCAAGGTGCTACATAAAACAAAGACAGGGCTATAAGGACATGTAAGTAGTCTTAGCCACATAAAGTGCAACTGTGCAACCTGGTGCAAACAGTGCAGGACAAGACAAGCAAGACAGTGCAGGACAAAAGACAGTGCAGGACAAAAAACAGTGCAGATATTAAGTTACAAGACAATACAAAAAGTACAAAAAATGCAATACACAAAAGACAATAAACAGTAACAGAAACAGCGCCGACCGACCGGTGTAAATACTGAATGTTCAAACAGTATTTTGTGCAGTAAAAGAATGAACAGCAGCAGGTTCTTAGCAGCAGGTCCTTTGGATTATATATAGAGTTGTGCAAAAAACAGCAGATGACTGAGATATTGTCCAATATGTGCAAAAACAGCAGAAAAGTGTGCAAAACAGTGTGTGTGTTTTGTGAGGGTCTGTGCAGTCCATACAGATGATGTGTGTGTATGTTGTGCTCAGTATAGTACAGTTGAGTTATTGAGAAGTCTGATGGCTTGTGGGAAGAAACTGTTACGCAGTCTGGTCGTGAGGGCCCGAATGCTTCGGTACCTTTTTCCAGACGGCAGGAGGGTGAGGAGTGTGTGTGAGGGGTGTGTGGGGTCATCGACAATGCTGTTGCCTTTGCGGACGCAGCGTGTGGTGTAAGTGTCCATGATAGAGGGAAGAGAGACCCCAATGATCTTCTCCGCTGTCCTCACTATCCGCTGCAGGGTTTTGCGATCCGAGATCGTACAGTTCCCAAACCAGACAGTGATGCAGCTGCTCAGGATGCTCTCAATGGTCCCTCTGTAGAACATGGTCAGGGTTGGGGGAGGGAGATGTGCCTTTCTCAGCCTTCGGAGGAAGTAGAGACGCTGCTGGGCTGCTGGGCTTTCTTGGTGATGGCGCTGGGTTGTCATTGTGCAAGGGTTGTGTTGGAATGAAAACCTGCATCCACACCGGCCCTTTCCGGATAAGACACCGGACTCCGCTGCCTTAAACCCACCTGCTCCAGGGGCACTGTATCATAGCTGCCCCTGCGCTCTGACCCCAACCTCCTCAGTTGGTATATGCGAAGAAAAGAATTCCACTGTGCTGTAATGTATATGTGTTGATAATAAAGGCTTCCATGCCCCCAATTACATATTGGATAGGGATGACTGAGTTTGGGTTATTTTTGGCCCTTCTGGCACTACCTTAGCTGCCCTATAACTGTCTGTTGCAGCAGCTTTCTTTATTAAAGCTACTGCATAAGTACTTCTTTGTTCTGGTCTGTTTCAGAAGTCTTTTAAGAGTATTGTATGTATATTGCACTGTATGAGAGGATCCCAATAAAATGTTGTAAAAATAAAGATCTTTTTCTCCATGTTAGAACATACAATTAAAATACAGGGGCATTGAAGGCTCTGGGTTGCAGCTCAGAGGATCAGGGTTCAAGCCACAGCACTGCCAAGCTGACACTGTTGGGCCCTTGAGTAAGGCCCTTAACACTCTCTGCTTCAGTGGTGCTGTATCATGTCTGACCCTGTGCTTTGACCCCAACCTCTAAAGAAAGAATTTCACTGTGCTGTAATGTATATTATATTCTTAGATTTGTTTCTGTTCATTAACATTTTTATGTTATGACTTATGGTAATAAGTGAGCAACAATTCCCCGGGGCAGAACATTATTGTCAGCTATTTTTAATTTTAATTCATGACCAAATAATTATTTTAAAAGATTTTTGACAGAAAAAAAAAATCATACAGAAAACCACACGGTGTTTAAATGTAATCTCAAGAGGATAAAAACCTAAAAGCTAACGTTTGTTTGTAAACTTAAACATAACGAGAAACTGTACCAGCTTCGACCTCCACTGAGATGATGCCGACTCTGTGAGTCCTGAGGCATCTAGAGGCATCTAGAGATCTACCAGCTTTAGTCAGACTCTGCGATACTAAAGAGGAGATGTGAACTCCATGTGATCTTTTGCATCATTACAACATTTGTCAGACTGTATATTTATAATCACACCCCCAGTGTCACCCATATGAGGATGGGGTTCCCCTTCGAGTCTGGTTTCTCTCAAGGTTTCTTCCTTTACCATCTAAGGGAGTTTTTCCTCACCACAGTCACCTGAGTCACCTCACACTTGCTCATTGGGGATAAATACAAACACATTGTGAACTAAATATATCTATAATCTTGAATTTTGTATTTTATTAATCTTATTTTTTATATTAACCTTTTGTTCTATGTTTATGTTCCTGTAAAGCTGCTTTGAGACGATGTCCATTGTAAAAAGTGTTATACAAATAAACTCGAATTGAATTGAATTGAACTATATCTTGAATGAGCATCTCCGTGAAAGGGATTTACCCTAAATTTTCCAGTTTAGTGACTTTTTTCCTGAAAGTGTGTTCTTGAACTGGAAACGGACTCATAAATGAGATCTGCTGGTTTGTATTGCTAGATTTTAGATAAAACCAGATGGCTTAGCTTTTTCTAAACCCATGAAATGGCTGAGGGCTTCATTTACGATCTTCTGCTGCTGACAAGCCAGAAGGACTCACAACACATTACAGATGCTGAATTCTTCCAAACTTACTCACTCAGGTCCATAAATCCTGCTCTGCTACTCGAGGAATGCAGTAAGTCACTGAAGTCAACCTCAGAACATTGTTTAGACTAAAAATCATTTTCTGTCACGGGAAAAAAATATCGTGATAGTGTGAGTTGGATTTATTTGACTGTTTTACATCTTATGAATCATGTTCACATGCTTTATGCATGCAATATCCTACAGTACTCATATTCATTATATAGAATAGGCCTGAGTAAGTACTCATTAGTATATGCGTCATATTATGGAACATATTGTATGTTCATGATAGTAATGTAAACCAAATTATTTAATGACATATTGTTTGCTTTGTGTTACAAATTTTTAAGGCTTAAAGTCTGAGTTTTTCTTCCTAACTCACATGTAGACTGTTAGCTAAGATGAGATTGGGGTTCTTCTTTATTTTTTGCCTTTGTATAGCGAATTAATGATACAAGATGTATATCCCACATGTTCCTGGTGTAAATCTTTTACAGATTTGTTTCAGTAGATCAATGAATGAAAACATCATTCATTCATTCATTCATTCATTCATTCATTCATTCATTCATTCATTCATTCATTCATTCATTTACTTACACATTCATTCATTCATTCATTCATTCATTCATGCATTTTATTATTCATTCATTCATTCATTCATTCACTTATTCATTTATTTATTTATTTATTCATTCATTCATTCATTTATTCATTCATCCATTCATTCATTCATTTATTCATTCATTCATCATGAAATCATGAAGACAAGTCAAGTCATGAAGTCAAGAGCTTCAGTTCCTGTTCATATGATAAATAATGTAGGAAAAAAAAACAAACTTCAGTGAGTGACAGTTCTGCAATCAGCATGTCATTTCTGAGCTTTTTTACATAATGAGGTTACTGGACTTTTAAGGTTGAGGTTGTTTTCCATACCATTCTGTGTAAACATTAAAGAAATATTCTAATATCCATCTAAGGTCTTCACATAATATTTCACAGACTTTACATTGAATGTTCAGCTCGAGGACAGTAAGGCTGTGATAACTCGAATAGCCACTCTTTACAGCCACGGTGAGCAGAAAGACAACAGACACTGATGCATGCAAAGGGAAGCAGAAACTTTGTACTATATGAATATTTGTTGGATTTGTCTTTTTTTAATTAATAATCTGACTTTGTAACTTTTTTTAATAAAGTTTTCAGTCACGGACCCCTTTAGTCCTGCACGTGCTCCAACAGATATACATCAAAGTGACTTCTCTTCTCTAAGACCCCATCTGTGTGTGACGGAATTGTAGCCCAAGGAGTGAAGAGGAGAAGAGGAGGAGGAAGAGAAGAGGAGTGGAATGAAAAGGAGAGGAGGAGGAGAAGAAGGAGGAGGGGAAGAGAGAGGAGGAGGAGGAGGAAGAAGAAGAAGAGTAGGAGAATGAAGAGGAGAGGAGGAGGAGGAGGAGGAGAAGAAGAAGGGGAAGAGGATGGGAAGGAAGAGGAGGAGGAAGAGAAGAAGAAGAGGAGGAGGAGGAGGAGGAGGAGAAGAAGAAGAAGAAGAAGAAGAAGAAGAAGAAGAAGAAGAAGAAGAAGAAGAAGAAGAAGAGTAGGGGGAGGAAGAGGAAGATAAGGAGAAGAAGAAGGAGGGGAAGAGGAGAGGAAGAAAGAGGAGGGGGGGAGTAGAAGGGGAAGAGGAGGGGAAGAAGGAGGGGGAGGAGGTCGCGCGCCGGTCCGCACCAGCAGCAGCCGCAGCAGATGTTCAGACTCAGAGCGCAACAGGCGCGCGCACATTCTCACACACGTACACGAGACCGCACGGAAAACTTTGGGTAGAAATGAAATGAAGACTTTGTTCCGTAACAAGAACTTTCTCTCTGAGTTGTCGAAACGTCTTCTGATCTAACACGTGAAATTATTCAGTACCGATCAGATCAAGTAGATTTTACGACCATGACTACAGAAAGCCAGAACCGGACGAGCTCCCGGTGGTGCGCGAGCGCGCTGCTGTCCGGGCTATTCTGCGCGTGCTGCCTGCTGATCTCTACGGACTGCTATAATTTAGACCTGGATAACTCGGTGCACTTTGGAGGACCCAATGCGTCTTTATTCGGTTACTCAGTTCTGCTCCATAAACACCAGCAGAGCGCGTGGTGAGTGCAGAAAACTTTATGACCAGACTTCTACTTTATCTTATAGAGTGCGCGTGAGAGATTCTCGGGGATTGGATACTGTATAAAATAATAATGCATGCTGTTTGGAATATCTGTAAATTACAAGTTTTATATTCAACCCCTTCAGCATTATAATATTTACTCTTTTACTCCTGTTTTATTCTTTTTAACATATTTTAAACTTTTTTTTAATTAAAATCACATTTATTTTCTTTAATTGTTCTTTGTTTTTGTTATGATTTTATAGTGTTTCTTATTTTTCATATATATTTATTTTTCCCTTTTATAAACGTTTTCTAATTTCTGTGTAAAGCACTTTGAATGACCTCTGTGTATGAAATGTGCTATACAAATAAACTTGCCTTGCCTTGCCTATAAAAGATGTCACTAAAGGCCTTTTTATTTAAAAAAAAAAAAATAAATCATACTGTTTTACTTTGTCTCACTATTCAGTGTAGTAACAGAAGGTTATATTTGTATAACTTCCATTTATTGCGTAACATAATTAGTGTGTTAGATCAACACATGTAACCTGGATTGCTGTATTGCTTTTAGGTTGATTGTTGGAGCACCGGTAGCTGATTCCTCGTTTTACTCCAATGTTCAAAAACCTGGTGCCATTTACAAGTGCAATGTTTCGAGTAAGAACTGTGTACAGATTAAAACTGGTAAGTACTAATTTTTTAAGCTCCGTAAACTTCAAATGTTGCTGAGTTTATTAGGCATTAGTTATGGGAATTTAATCAAATAAAATGGTGATATTGCTTTTCACACTAAAATATCTTTAGACAAATTCCAAGAACATTAGGCAGGAACCTGGAGAGGAACTGAGATTCAAAGAAAATGAGAACCCATCCCCTGTATGTGTAGTGGGCACTGGAGTTACTTTCCATGTCTTCCCTTTTTCCTTTCCGTCCTGAATTTCCCAATAAACGCTAAAGGAGTTCTGTTGCCGTTTGTGCTCTCTTGCTCAACGTCTAGACATGAAATCTCTGAAGCTCAGAACATCTCTGTTCAATCAAATTCACATGCCACTGGTTTTAACAGGTCAGAGTTAGTGGCCGCGTCTCCTTCCTGTGTATTTACTGAACAAATGAGCCATGAATGAAGTGGGCTGGTCAACAGGGCTGGTCACATTTCTCTTCATTGTCATTAAGAAGCATGACTAACTCTCTTTCCCCAAATAAGGGAAGTAGGGCTGCCATTGTTTCAGGCCTGACAGGAGTTGGACAGGAAATGCAAAATATCCTTCATACATCAGGAATTTTTTTCCAAAACAGTACAGAAGAATCAGGACTAGGCAGGATTCCTTACAGTGGCTGCACGAGAATGAGAAATGGCTCCCACTGAGAACTGACAGAGGATTTATACGAAGTTCTTGGTGGAAAAGCATGATGTCAGCCAGACTGTCTAGCACACTTCCAACATGTGCTAGTGTAATGCAGGGCTTGAGGGAATACAGCGGTCCTGACGTAGCACAGCACTTGTGACTCAACTTCTGCTAACATCACTGGGCTCACATGAATTCCCTAAAGTTTATAACAATAACGGATTTCATGCTCGCTTCGGTGGACGATCTCACCTGTAACCAGGAGCTTTGAACCTGCGACCTGCTGCTGTAATCATCAACAATGTTCTGTGCTCATATCTGGACTACTTAATACTGTATGTTCATATAGAATATCCTTTTAACAAAATTAGTGCTGTTTGTTTTTGCTCTACACTTGTATTTTCTGTAAGCAGGAAACACCCAAAATACAGAAATAATCAACAACAGGTTGTGAAATTGTCAGTTAGTTCCTATATCAGTGAAGATATAACAGCGCTAAACAATTGGACTTAGGAGATTTTTCACACTACTCTCACCTTTGTCTTGAATTTTAGACATCAATATAATCTACATCCAGATTTCTTTAAAGTTGCTTGATTGACAGACATTAATAGAGAGTAAGTGCATTTCAGTGATGTGACCTGCTATGAATAGAGTTCACTTCATGGGAACATGGTTTTTAGTGCATCAAACCGAAGTAAAGAAAAGGTGTTAAAACCATAATGAGTCATCCAGATGCTTTTCAGTTCCCTGCACAGGCATCTTTAAAATTGCCTCAAATTGTCAGATTAAGATGCAATAAAATACTGTTTAACATTGACATTGAACGTGTCTCTGGAAAGGGAGCAAATTAGAAGATGGACAAAATGTTATTTCTCAGTTCTGGTTGTTCTATGCAAAAGATGATGATGTGGCAAAATTAGTAAACAAAACAAAAAACAAAACAACAAAATAAAGAGAGAGAGAGAGAGAGAGAGAGAGAGAGAGAGAGAGAGAGAGAGAGAGAGAGAGAGAGAGAGAGAGAGAGAGAGAGAAGCAATTCTGCAAAGTGTTTCTTTAAACTCATCTTTTTAAGTACAATCTAATCTTATTTTGTATCTTTGGATGTTTTACGTTGTTCCAGATCACTAATAAAGAGATGTAAATTTAAACCCTACTTTTTGTACAGTTTGGAGTCTGAAACCTAACACGCGCATCCTTTTTACACAAATCAAGATTTTTATTTTTGGCTCGTATATACCGACTCAGCATGTCCTCAGTTTCTGTATAACTGTACAGCAGGATGTCATGAATAGATACAGTTATCTAAAAGGTCTCCCTGTCCTCTTGAAATGCTTTGAATACAACAGTTACTGTATTTATGTGTCTTGCGTGTGTCGTGGAAGTTTTGAGGTTTGAGAGAATTAAAGCATACAGTAAAATATCATACCAGTAGGCACGGGCAAGAGTAAAAAAGGTTTCACGGTTTATTGTCTTCAGCTTTGCAGAAGGACCCAACACTCCACATGTAAAATCAGAGAGGACATGTAAAAGCAAAACATCATTGGCTTAGAAGCATCGCCTGCTAATCTTCTGACCAAGCTAATCTGTACCTACCATTTACCCCTGCATGTATACAGCCCAATCTCAGTAATACTGTAGACGTATTAGATAATCTAGTGTAAATAGGGTCTGATGATCAGGACCTGACAGATTGGGAGAATATAAGAGTTTTGAGATCATTAACAATAAACATTTTCACAAAGTTTTACAGGAATCAGGGTGTTGTTCCACATCCCTATGTCAGATGCTAGCAACCTGCAAAACCTCTGAGGACAACCATCATAGGAATGTAACTCAACCTATCGTCTTCTGGATGACGATTGACTCTAGCTAGTTCGGGAATCTGTCTTTGGAGAATTTTGGAACGTTTAAACTTTGGAATTTTTTACCAGCAACCTAAATGCAGTGAAAAAATATCTGGTGGCTCTGTGCATTTAAATTGAAGCTTACAGTACAATCTAACATGGTTTGATAATGTTCAACAGCTAACTAGTTAACGCAAGTAACGATACTTAACACTTAAGAACTCATGCTGGGGCAATGAAATAGATCTTGAAATATCTTCAAACAACATATTGTTTACATTTTCATTCTGTTAGCATTTGCTTGGTATAGTGTTGTCTCTATATGTAGTATGTGTAACACTTTTGGATCTTGCGTAGGTGTCGAGGATTGTGGGAAAACATGCAAGGCTGAAAGCGACAACCAGTGGCTCGGAGTCAGCCTTTCCCGGAGACCATCCAACGGTGATATACTGGTATGACTGGTATTTTTCAGTATTCTTTAGATTGTCATAATGAGCTTCTACATAAATTCAACATTGTCACAAGGCACCTGAATACAGAAATATATACATTATGATTACATGTTAAAATTTACATTCATATCAATATTACATATATTACATGGATCCTGGATATTCTCAGGGAAATTGTATATAAATTTCCTGAGATTAAAAATAATTATTACCAATCTTTTTTTACCTTTAGTATTTAGCTTCTGTCAGATGTGGTGACTATAATGTATGTTTAAATCTAATGTATGTAATTAAGGTCATTGTTGTACAATGGTTTACTTTGAAGGTGCGTGACAATCTGTGTGAAAATGTTTTTGTCGGCCAAACTGAACTAAAAATACAAACCTGATTAGTGATTTACAAAAGTTTTGCTATTTTTTTTGCGTTTAAAAAGTAAGAGCTTTATTTATCCTGATGTAGGAATGTTGATAAATGCAAATCAGCCAAACATTTTCACAGCACATCGAAATTTAGTCACGATTACAAATCTCCATTAAAGGTAAAGCTCGCTGAGAGCCAAAAATGCTAAATTTTCCAGTAACCAGCTCGGCCACTACTGTGCGTCAGCTACCAAAGGCACAGTTGAATTCTTCCTCCTGTTATAGGGTGCCATAACCTTTGTCCTAATTTAACAGATAGTCTGATTTGTTCTGAATTTGTCTGGATTTGTTTCAGACAGAATTTTACTAAAGTTTCATGAAATTTGTGTGTATTTGAAGCAAATAAACAATTGCGAGGGTAATCTGTACAGAAAATCACAGCTACTTATGATTATTTATATGATTCGACTGCTATCGAGGCTCATATCCCTGAGTCTCCTTAAATACGTACATTTCCACAAACACAGTAGCTCTTGTAGGATATGATTGTTATTCCCATAGTGGATTTTCCTGAATCGTGTATTTCTTGATTAAAAGCTCCTGTGAACAATTTGCGAATAAATAAATATGCTCATGCCCATCTTAGTAAATATTTGTACCTTGAGAGAAAAAATATACCTGAAGACGATCTTTCTGACTGTTTACAGAGTTAGAAGTTTGCTAATGAAGGCTTTGGTTGCAGTGAAATTACTAAGTGAGTGCCTACAAAGTTAAATAAATAGTTGGATCTTTTAACTCGTTTCACCAAAGGACAAAAAAAAAAAACAGTATTTGCTCCTGTTTTATTGAGCCATGTTTAGCATTAAATGTCTTAATCATGATAATGTTTAATATAAAAGTACAAATTTCATACGTATTTCTGTTTTTAAGATGGCAGAGTGCGATTTCCTCTAAATGAAACATGATAAGCTTATTTCTGAATTTTAACGCGACTAAAACGGAAATAAGTTCTAATTATGTTTGAAGTGACTGGAGTCCTTAAAATATGACCTTAATACCTTCGTTTTTTCTTTCAAAATGTACCACAAATGGTTTATGATCTATAAAGTTAAAATGGCCACATTATGTTCGTTAATACTGACTCACATGCTATAAGATCAATTTTTATATTATCTGTGTTTTATGCACTTTCATATTGCGACACAATGTGATTAGCACATTTTATTAATTTAATAAGTGACAAGCTGATGTCAGACATAAGGAAGATGGCTAAAATGTAAATGGGTTTTAAAACTGGGTCTGATCCAGAACCCAAGAAAGCAAAACTGCTGAGCGTATTGCTTAAAGGTTTAAAGTTATTGATGTGTTCTGTAATGTGAAATGTATTTATGTACTTTATGTAAAATACCTGGGGGAAAAGTTAACAATAAATTTGCCTTCATTGTAATATCTGTAGTATGCATATATTAAATATTTAAATAAAATTATTTAATATTTATACTACTTATATAAATATTAGTATAGATTTACTCAAAATTACTGACCTCACTTTGAAAAGTCAGTAATTTTGAGTAAATTAAAAAAATTTAAAAAACCTAACAAAATATCATGGTTCATTTTATTATTAAAATTCTGAGTTATATTATTATTATTTTAGCCCGTAAGATTGGTTCCTTTGATTAAATATCCTTTGGGTTTGGGTTTGGTATCCTTTGGGTGATAATAGCAGCGTATGCTTTGTCAGTTTACATATAAAAGCTTCCAATAAATAGACATAATATTTTTTTAAACATTAAAAAATGTTATTAAAATTTTCATTATAAAACAAATCTAATCTGATGGGATGTGTAGAAAGCTTCAATTTAAAGGGGTTCCTGAGTACAAGAAGACTGAGAACCTTGTGTTAGAAAAATCCATAACATAATAAACCTAAACGGTGTTCAGATAATGCTATAAAATAACTGTGTATTTTTAACGTCAGACTGTACGATAAATTTTTTTTTTTTAAAAAAGACCAAACCAAAGTCCAGAAAAGTGCGGACGAGGGAAACATTGACCTTCCCTTATCAGCCTATAATTCTTTGCGAGCGTCCGTCCACTTACTGTAAACAGTGAAGTGACGTACGGTTAAGTACGGTGACCCATACTCAGAATTAGTTCTCTTCAGAATTAGTTCTCTGCATTTAACCCATCCAAAGTGCACACACACACAGCAGTGAACACACACACATCGTGAACACACACCCAGAGCAGTGGGCAGCCATTTATGCTGCGGCGCCCGGGGAGCAGTTGGGGGGTTCGGTGCCTTGCTCAAGGGCACCTCAGCCGTGGCCGGCCCGAGACTCGAACCCACAACCTTCAGGTTACAAGTCAGACTCTCTAACCATTAGGCCACGACTGCCTGACCCCTGCGATCAAACCCTGGCACTTTTAGCATGTACATATATATTTACGATATTCTGCTTTTAGACTGTAGCATGAGTCAGACGTTATAGTTGTATTCTGACTATCATCTCATCCGACAGTCATGCTCCAGGACAGGAGATTCCGACGCTATGCAGTCTGCAGTTCATTATATCTAATACAAAAGGGCACTTGTCTTGTAAACCCCTTACACTGGTTCCAATTTCAGGCATGTGGTCATCGCTGGAAGAACGTCTATTTCTCACAAAAAGACAATCAGAACAAGCTGCCCTATGGCGTGTGCTTCCAGTTCAACTCCGATTTTAGCCGCACAACAAACTACATCCCCTGCTACAGAGGTACTTGTATTTACGAGCTGCCACACTAATGCGTCTTTCAGGCGCACTATACGATGAATGAACAGAGCAGACAGTGTTCAGAAGTTAGTGGATAGACAGCATGGCTAAATTCTTGTTTGTCTGTGCAGATCATCATAGGAAGTTCGGTGAAGATTATGGATCCTGCCAAGCTGGGATTTCAAATTTCCTTACTGAGGTAATTACATTTTACCAGATTGGATATGTGTTACGAGCTGGATCTGAAACAGTGGTTTTATTTCTCGTTTGTTTTGTTTCTGAGGCGAAATTTTGGAGAATGGTCTGAAAATATCACTACAATGTTTGATCCAGTAGATTCTGGAGTATAACTGTCCATAAAAGTACAATCATCCTGTTTCGTCTCTCCATCAAAACATTACTTTTTTATCAGCATTTTAAGCATCCAAATCATGTAATTCTTCTGATACCACAGCAAATTGCAAATAATTGCATTTTTAATTATTATTTCTTTTTTGTCATATCTAACATTGTCCATGAATCAAGTTATTTCCTCTTATCACTTTGGTTATAGCAGCCTTTCTTTCTTCACTCTCTCATTTTTGTGTGTGTCTTAAAGCTAATAACCCAAAACAATTAGCTTGTCGTGTTAACAAAAAGTGCTAAGGTCTCCGTCCTGAAGATATCCACATGTCATAAAAAGTTTAACTTCTGCCTGTAAGGAAATGCCAACACTGGAGATTCCTTTCATCACTCTTTAACAAACATCTCCACAAAGAAAACTTCACAATTCCAAACTATTTGTTTCTGTAAAGCATCCATCATACAAGTCATTGTGAACATGCTGCTACTGTATAAACAATAACAAGTGCATGAATAGAATCTCCGGAACCGACCAATCAGAATCGAGCAAAAAAAACCTGCTGTGTTATAAACGAACATGCTAATTGACTAACTGATTAAATGTATTTATTTAACATTATAGGCTATGTTTCATGTGCTGATGTTAATGTGTTCTGAAGGATCTGATGATAATGGGAGCTCCCGGGAGTTCTTACTGGACCGGCTCGGTTCTGGTCTACAACGTGACCAGTAAGGTGTTTGCTGCATACGTGGATGATGATAACAATGTGCTCTACGGCAGCTACCTCGGTAAGACCGATAGTAATAGTTTGGCTTACTTCCTTAACTGAAGCATTTCTAATCCATGACACATATCAAGTGGTGATCCATTTACCAAATACAATACAATACAATATACTGTTCCATGCGTATTTTATGAATATGGAAATATTAATTAAGTAAAATCCTTTAAAACTGTGAAAAACAATACACAAAAAATGGGATCTAGGAATATTTGAATATCTACTGTATATACTGTATACATGTCTATAAGTCTTGGGTGATAGAATGACCATATTTGGAAGTTGAGAGGCAAATGATCAAGTGGTTAATGAGCACAGGAAATAATGACCATATATGGAGTGGCCCACAAAATATGGCATTATTATGCAAAATATGAAAATTAGATGGCATAACAATAATATGTGCTGTATTCTCTTGATATTAATCTGTAATAATAGTGCAGGTGATTGACATTACCGTTTAAGATCAGTGAATGCATGGACTGTCGTTAATGTAGACATAGAAAGAAATAAAAATTCAAGACAATAGAAGCAAAATCAAGGCTCGGAATTACATAGTAATTATCAGGTTCAGGAGATAACTTTGCATTTTTCAGACTGGTTTGTTGTTACCCGCCTTTGGTGACTTCACAAACAAAAAGTTTTGGAGGAGGGGAATTAATCATCGATTTCCACTTTCCACAATGCCCACTATTTTGTATTGAGTACAAAGCAAAGTGCTTTAAATGATCTGTTAAGTCGATGTGGACACTGGGAGCTTGGTATACAACTGTCTAAAAAGGTTTGTAAGATAGTTCTGATCTGGTCTAAAATTAGACATACAATTATAGGGGAAAAGAAAATACACCCTCCTTTAATTCTAGGTATTGGTTTATCCTGAGTTATTACAATTGTGAGGTAATCACTAACTTAAAGAAACAAACAGATGACCTCAAGTGACAACAAAACACCAATTTTCAGTCACATATTCCTACTTGTACAATCGGAGTAATCAGCAGCCAGGTGTTACAAATTATCTGCACAAGATTAGTTAATCTTCGATAGGCGTAGCAGTCTCTTTGAATGTAGTTTGGTGTTATGGAGCACTCAGGTGTGTGGAGAAAGGACGTCAGTAATGACCTCAGAGATGCAACTCATCCATATGGATTGGGTGGATTTACTGCTCAGAGATGTAAAGAAAAACATCATGTGCTACATCATATTATCTCTATATAAGCATGAAATGGATGTATTCGTGACAGAAAAGGAAAAAGACTGAACAACTATGGCTTTAATGGAAGTGTAACTAGGAAACAGCTTGTTCTCTCCAAAACTCATTCTAACAAACCACAACATTTCTGGAACGATATCCTCTGGACCAACGTGGAGATGTTTGGTCATCATGCAGAGTGCCATGTTTGGTCAGCAAACACAGCGGATCACCACAAACACCTCCTTCTAACTTGTGAAACAAGTCGATGGACGGGTGATGAGTTGGGCTTGTGTAGGAAACGTGCAGTCACTGAGAAAACAATGACCTCTACTTTATAACGTAATATTCTAGAGCCCAAACTTCAGCTGGGTTGAAATTGGGTCATGCAGCAGGACAATGATCCAATGCACTCCAGCAAATCGATGTCTGATTGGCTACAGAAGAAAAAAGAAATGGGTGTTGGAATGCATGAGTTAAAAATCCAGAGAATTTCTCTAAAATGATATCTACAGAATAGATAAGACTTCTACAGAAACTTCTGGTTATTGGGGTGTATTTATTTTTCCCCTCCTAGTTTATAATTCAGCTAATTTTTAAATTTTAAAGCGTTTGGAAGACACCCTTAACCAGACCCACTTACATTTTAATCTTGCTATATACAACTGAGCAATTGAGGGTTAAGGGCCCTTCTCAGGGGCCCAGCAGTGGCAGTTTGTCGGGCCTGAAATTTGAGTTTGCAACCTTTCAATTCAATTCAATTCAATTCAATTCAATTCAGGTTTATTTGTATAGTGCTTTTTACAATAGACATTGTCTCAAAGCAGCTTTACAGAACATAAACATAGAGCAGAAGGTAGACATAATTAATGATAAAGGAAATAACGAATAATAATAAAAAATAAGAATTAACAGAATAAAAATT